>NC_059227.1:39859945-40132445 GCF_020615455.1 Coregonus clupeaformis | reverse complement strand
GTGTGTGTGTATAGTGTGTTGTGTGTGTATAGTGTGTGTGTATAGTGTGTGTATAGTGTGTGTGTATAGTGTGTGTGTATAGTGTGTGTGTATGTGTGTGTGTGTATAGTGTGTGTGTATAGTGTGTGTGTATAGTGTGTGTATATGTGTGTGTATAGTGTATAGTGTGTGTATAGTGTGTGTGTATAGTGTGTGTTAGTGTGTATAGTGTGTGTGTATAGTGTGTGTGTATAGTGTGTGTTTATAGTGTGTGTATAGTGTGTGTATAGTGTGTGTGTATAGTGTGTATAGTGTGTGTGTATAGTGTGTGTATAGTGTGTGTGTATAGTGTGTGTATAGTGTGTGTGTAGTGTGTATAGTGTGTGTGTATAGTGTGTGTGTATAGTGTGTGTATAGTGTGTGTTTATGGTGTGTGTATAGTGTGTGTATGTGTGTGTGTATGGTGTGGGTGTATAGTGTGTGTATAGTGTGTGTGTATAGTGTGTGTGTATAGTGTGTGTGTATGTGTGTGTGTATAGTGTGTGTATAGTGTGTGTGTATGTGTGTGTGTATAGTGTGTGTTGTGTATAGTGTGTGTGTGTATAGTGTGTGTATAGTGTGTGTATGTGTGTGTATAGTGTGTGTGTATAGTGTGGTGTGTGTATAGTGTGTGTGTATAGGTGTGTTATGTGTGTGTATAGTGTGTGTGTATAGTGTGTGTATAGGTGTGTATAGTGTGTGTATATAGTGTGTGTGTATAGTGTGTGTATGTGTGTATAGTGTGTGTGTAGTAGTGTGTGTATAGTGTGTGTATAGTGTGTGTGTATAGTGTGTGTGTATAGTGTGTGTGTATAGTGTGTATGTGTGTGTATAGTGTGTGTGTATAGTGTGTGTGTATAGTGTGTGTATGTGTGTATAGTGTGTGTAGTAGTGTGTGTGTATAGTGTGTGTGTATAGTGTGTGTATAGTGTGTGTGTATAGTGTGTTGTGTATAGTGTGTGTGTATAGTGTGTGTATAGTGTGTGTGTATAGTGTGTGTAGTGTGTGTATAGTGTGTGTGTATAGTGTGTGTATAGTGTGTGTATGGTGTGTGTATAGTGTGTGTGTATAGTGTGTGGTGTGTGTATAGTGTGTGTGTATAGTGTGTGTATAGTGTGGTGTGCAGGTGTGTGTATAGTGTGTGTATGTGTGTGTGTGTGTGTATAGTGTGTGTGTATAGTGTGTGTGTATAGTGTGTGTATAGTGTGTGTATAGTGTGTGTATAGTGTGTGTTGGTGTGTGTGTATAGTGTGTGTGTATAGTGTGTGTAAGTGTGTATAGTGTGTGTGTGATAGTGTGTGTGTATATGTGTGTGTAGTGTGTGTATAGTGTGTGTGTAGTGTGTGTATGTATAGTGTGTGTATAGTGTGTGTGTATAGTGTGTGTATAGTGTATTGTATATGTGTGTGTATAGTGTGTGTATAGTGTGTGTGTGTATAGTGTGTGTATAGTGTGTGTGTATAGTGTGTGTATAGTGTGTGTATAGTGTGTGTATAGTGTGTGTGTATAGTGTGTGTGTATAGTGTGTGTATAGTGTGTGTGTATAGTGTGTGTATAGTGTGTGTATAGTGTGTGTATAGTGTGTGTGTATAGTGTGTGTGTATTGTGTGTATAGTGTGTGTATAGTGTGTGTATAGTGTGTATATAGTGTGTGTGTGTAGTGTGTGTATAGTGTGTGTATAGTGTGTGTGTGTAGTGTGTGTGTATAGTGTGTGTATAGTGTGTGTGTAGTGTGTATAGTGTGTGTGTATAGTGTGTGTGTGTATAGTGTGTGTATAGTGTGTGTGTATAGTGTGTGTATAGTGTGTGTGTAGTGTGTGTGTGTAGTGTGTGTATAGTGTGTGTATAGTGTGTGTGTATAGTGTGTGTGTATAGTGTGTGTGTATAGTGTGTGTGTATAGTGTGTGTGTATAGTGTGTGTATAGTGTGTGTGTATAGTGTGTGTGTATAGTGTGTGTGTGTATAGTGTGTGTATAGTGTGTGTGTATAGTGTGTGTGTATAGTGTGTGTATAGTGTGTGTATAGTGTGTGTGTGGATAGTGTGTGTATAGTGTGTGTATAGTGTGTGTATGTGTGTGTGTGTGTGTATAGTGTGTGTATAGTGTGTGTGTATAGTGTGTGTATAGTGTGTGTGTATAGTGTGTGTGTGTATAGTGTGTGTGTATAGTGTGTGTGTATAGTGTGTGTGTATAGTGTGTGTGTATAGTGTGTGTGTATAGTGTGTGTGTAGTGTGTGTGTATAGTGTGTGTGTATAGTGTGTGTGTATAGTGTGTGTGTAGTGTGTGTGTTATAGTGTGTGTGTATAGAGTGTGTTTATAGTGTGTGTGTATAGTGTGTGTATAGTGTGTGTGTATAGTGTGTGTGTATAGTGTGTGTGTATAGTGTGTGTGTATAGTGTGTGTGTATAGTGTGTGTGTATAGTGTGTGTATAGTGTGTGTATAGTGTGTGTGTATAGTGTGTGTGTATAGTGTGTGTATAGTGTGTGTGTATAGTGTGTGTATAGTGTGTGTGTATAGTGTGTGTATAGTGTGTGTGTATAGTGTGTGTGTGTATAGTGTGTGTATAGTGTGTGTGTATAGTGTGTGTATAGTGTGTGTGTATAGTGTGTGTGTGTATAGTGTGTGTATAGTGTGTGTATAGTGTGTGTGTATAGGTGTGTGTATAGTGTGTGTGTATAGTGTGTGTATAGTGTGTGTGTATAGTGTGTTTGTGTATAGTGTGTGTGTGTATAGTGTGTGTGTATGTGTGTGTATAGTGTGTGTATAGTGTGTGTGTATAGTGTGTGTATAGTGTGTGTGTATAGTGTGTGTGTATAGTGTGTGTGTATAGTGTGTGTGTGTATAGTGTGTGTGTATAGTGTGTGTGTAGTGTGTGTGTATAGTGTGTGTGTATAGTGTGTGTGTAGTGTGTGTGTATAGTGTGTGTGTAGTGTGTGTGTATAGTGTGTGTGTATAGTGTGTGTGTATAGTGTGTGTGTATAGTGTGTGTATAGTGTGTGTGTATAGTGTGTGTATATAGTGTGTGTGTATAGTGTGTGTGTATAGTGTGTGTGTATAGTGTGTGTGTATAGTGTGTGTGTATAGTGTGTGTGTATAGTGTGTGTGTGTAGTGTGTGTGTATAGTGTGTGTGTATAGTGTGTGTGTATAGTGTGTGTGTATAGTGTGTGTGTATAGTGTGTGTATAGTGTGTGTATAGTGTGTGTGTATAGTGTGTGTGGATAGTGTGTGTATAGTGTGTGTGTATAGTGTGTGTATAGTGTGTGTGTATAGTGTGTGTGTATAGGTGTGTGTGTATAGTGTGTGTGTGTATAGTGTGTGTATAGTGTGTGTGTATAGTGTGTGTGTATAGTGTGTGTATAGTGTGTGTATAGTGTGTGTATAGTGTGTGTGTATAGTGTGTATAGTGTGTGTGTATAGTGTGTGTATAGTGTGTGTGTATAGTGTGTGTATAGTGTGTGTGTTAGTGTGTGTATAGTGTGTGTATAGTGTGTGTGTATAGTGTGTGTATAGTGTGTGTGTATAGTGTGTGTATAGTGTGTGTGTGTATAGTGTGTGTGTGTAGTGTGTGTGTATAGTGTGTGTATAGTGTGTGTGTGTATAGTGTGTGTATAGAAAGTGTGTAGTGTGTGTGTATAGTGTGTGTATAGTGTGTGTGTATAGTGTGTGTGTATAGTGTGTGTATAGTGTGTGTATAGTGTGTGTATAGTGTGTGAATAGTGTGTGTGTATAGTGTGTGTGTATAGTGTGTGTATAGTGTGTGTATAGTGTGTGTATAGTGTGTGTATAGTGTGTGTGTATAGTGTGTGTGTATAGTGTGTGTATAGTGTGTGTATAGTGTGTGTATAGTGTGTGTATAGTGTGTGTGTATAGTGTGTGTATAGTGTGTGTGTATAGTGTGTGTGTATAGTGTGTATATAGTGTGTGTATAGTGTGTGTATTGTGTGTGTATAGTGTGTGTATAGTGTGTGTATAGTGTGTGTATAGTGTGTGTGTATAGTGTGTGTATAGTGTGTTTATAGTGTGTGTGTATAGTGTGTGTATAGTGTGTGTGTATAGTGTGTGTGTATAGTGTGTGTATAGTGTGTGTATAGTGTGTGTGTATGTGTGTGTATAGTGTGTGTATAGTGTGTGTGTATAGTGTGTGTGTATAGTGTGTGTATATGTGTGTGTATAGTGTGTGTGTATAGTGTGTGTATAGTGTGTGTGTATAGTGTGTGTATAGTGTGTGTGTATAGGTGTGTGTATAGGTGTGTGTATTAGTGTGTGTATAGTGTGTGTGTATAGTGTGTATAGTGTGTGTATAGTGTGTGTGTAGTGTGTGTGTATAGTGTGTGTGTATAGTGTGTGTGTATAGTGTGTGTATAGTGTGTGTGTATAGTGTGTGTGTATAGTGTGTGTATAGTGTGTGTATAGTGTGTGTGTATAGTGTGTGTATAGTGTGTGTATAGTGTGTGTGTGGATAGTGTGTGTATAGTGTGTGTGTATAGTGTGTGTATAGTGTGTGTATAGTGTGTGTGTATAGTGTGTGTATAGTGTGTATAGTGTGTGTATAGTGTGTGTGTATAGTGTGTGTGTATAGTGTGTGTGTATAGTGTGTGTATAGTGTGTGTATAGTGTGTGTGTATAGTGTGTGTATAGTGTGTGTGTGGATAGTGTGTGTGTATAGTGTGTGTGTAGTGTGTGTGTATAGTGTGTGTGTATAGTGTGTGTATAGTGTGTGTATAGTGTGTGTATAGTGTGTGTATAGTGTGTGTGTATAGTGTGTGTGTATAGTGTGTGTGTATAGTGTGTGTATAGTGTGTGTATAGTGTGTTTATAGTGTGTGTATAGTGAGTGTGTATAGTGTGTGTGTAGTGTGTGTGTATAGTGTGTGTGTATAGTGTGTGTATAGTGTGTGTGTATAGTGTGTGTGTGGATAGTGTGTGTGTATAGTGTGTGTGTAGTGTGTGTGTATAGTGTGTGTGTATAGTGTGTGTGTAGTGTGTGTGTATAGTGTGTGTGTAGTGTGTGTGTATAGTGTGTGTGTATAGTGTGTGTGTATAGTGTGTGTGTATAGTGTGTGTATAGTGTGTGTGTATAGTGTGTGTATATAGTGTGTGTGTATAGTGTGTGTGTATAGTGTGTGTGTATAGTGTGTGTGTGTAGTGTGTGTGTATAGTGTGTGTGTGTAGTGTGTGTGTGTAGTGTGTGTATAGTGTGTGTATAGTGTGTGTGTATAGTGTGTGTGGATAGTGTGTGTATAGTGTGTGTGTATAGTGTGTGTATAGTGTGTGTGTATAGTGTGTGTATAGTGTGTGTGTATAGTGTGTGTGTGTATAGTGTGTGTATAGTGTGTGTGTATAGTGTGTGTATAGTGTGTGTATAGTGTGTGTGTATAGTGTGTGTATAGTGTGTGTGTATAGTGTGTGTGTATAGTGTGTGTATAGTGTGTGTGTATAGTGTGTGTATAGTGTGTGTGTATAGTGTGTGTTGTGTGTGTGTGTATAGTGTGTGTATAGTGTGTGTGTATAGTGTGTGTGTATAGTGTGTGTATAGTGTGTGTGTATAGTGTGTGTGTATAGTGTGTGTGTATAGTGTGTGTGTATAGTGTGTGTGTATAGTGTGTGTGTATAGTGTGTGTGTGATAGTGTGTGTGTATAGTGTGTGTGTGTGTGTGTGTATAGTGTGTGTGTGGTGTGTGTGTATAGTGTGTGTGTTGTGTGTGTGTATATGTGTGTGTGTATAGTGTGTGTGTATAGTGTGTGTATTGTGTGTGTATAGTGTGTGTATAGTGTGTGTGTATAGTGTGTGTGTATAGTGTGTGTGTAGTGTGTGTGTGTATAGTGTGTGTGTGTAGTGTGTGTGTGTAGTGTGTGTGTATAGTGTGTGTGTATAGTGTGTGTGTATAGTGTGTGTGTGTAGTGTGTGTGTATAGTGTGTGTTGTGTGTGTATAGTGTGTGTATTGGTGTGTGTGGATAGTGTGTGTATAGTGTGTGTGTGTATAGTGTGTGTATAGTGTGTGTGTATAGTGTGTGTATGTGTGTGTGTATAGTGTGTGTGTGTATAGTGTGTGTATAGTGTGTGTGTATAGTGTGTGTATAGTGTGTGTATAGTGTGTGTGTATAGTGTGTGTATAGTGTGTGTGTATAGTGTGTGTATAGTGTGTGTGGATAGTGTGTGTATAGTGTGTGTGTATAGTGTGTGTATAGTGTGTGTGTTTAGTGTGTGTATAGTGTGTGTGTATAGTGTGTGTGTATAGTGTGTGTATAGTGTGTGTGTATAGTGTGTGTATAGTGTGTGTGTGTGGATAGTGTGTGTGTATAGTGTGTGTGGATAGTGTGTGTATAGTGTGTGTGTATAGTGTGTGTATAGTGTGTGTAGTGTGTGTGTATAGTGTGTGTATAGTGTGTGTGTATAGTGTGTGTGTATAGTGTGTGTATAGTGTGTGTATAGTGTGTGTATAGTGTGTGAATAGTGTGTGTGTATAGTGTGTGTGTATAGTGTGTGTATAGTGTGTGTATAGTGTGTGAATAGTGTGTGTGTATAGTGTGTGTGTATAGTGTGTGTATAGTGTGTGTATAGTGTGTGTATAGTGTGTGTATAGTGTGTGTGTGTATAGTGTGTGTATAGTGTGTGTGTATAGTGTGTGTGTATAGTGTGTATATAGTGTGTGTATAGTGTGTGTATAGTGTGTGTATAGTGTGTGTATAGTGTGTGTATAGTGTGTGTATAGTGTGTGTATAGTGTGTGTATAGTGTGTGTGTATAGTGTGTGTATAGTGTGTGTGTATAGTGTGTGTGTATAGTGTGTGTATAGTGTGTGTATAGTGTGTGTGTGTATAGTGTGTTTATAGTGTGTGTGTATAGTGTGTGTGTATAGTGTGTGTGTATAGTGTGTGTATGTGTGTGTGTATAGTGTGTGTGTATAGTGTGTGTATAGTGTGTGTGTATAGTGTGTGTATAGTGTGTGTGTATAGTGTGTGTGTATAGTGTGTGTGTATAGTGTGTGTATAGTGTGTGTGTATAGTGTGTGTATAGTGTGTGTATAGTGTGTGTGTATAGTGTGTGTGTATAGTGTGTGTGTGTATAGTGTGTGTATAGTGTGTGTGTAGTGTGTGTATAGTGTGTGTATAGTGTGTGTGTATAGTGTGTGTGTGTGTATAGTGTGTGTGTATAGTGTGTGTATAGTGTGTGTATAGTGTGTGTATAGTGTGTGTATAGTGTGTGTATAGTGTGTGTGTATAGTGTGTGTATAGTGTGTGTATAGTGTGTGTGTATAGTGTGTGTATATGTGTGTGTGTATAGTGTGTGTGTATAGTGTGTGTGTATAGTGTGTGTATAGTGTGTGTGTATAGTGTGTGTATAGTGTGTGTGTATAGTGTGTGTATAGTGTGTGTATAGTGTGTATAGTGTGTGTATAGTGTGTGTGTATAGTGTGTGTATAGTGTGTGTGTATAGTGTGTGTATAGTGTGTGTATAGTGTGTGTATAGTGTGTGTATAGTGTGTGTATAGTGTGTGTGTATAGTGTGTGTATAGTGTGTGTATAGTGTGTGTGTATAGTGTGTGTATAGTGTGTGTGTATAGTGTGTGTGTATAGTGTGTGTGTATAGTGTGTGTATAGTGTGTGTATAGTGTGTGTATAGTGTGTGTATAGTGTGTATAGTGTGTGTGTATAGTTTGTGTGTATAGTGTGTGTGTATAGTGTGTGTATAGTGTGTGTATAGTGTGTGTATAGTGTGTGTATAGTGTGTGTATAGTGTGTGTGTATAGTGTGTGTATAGTGTGTGTGTATAGTGTGTGTGTGTGTATAGTGTGTGTATAGTGTGTGTGTATAGTGTGTGTGTATAGTGTGTGTGTATAGTGTGTGTGTATAGTGTGTGTGTATAGTGTGTGTGTATAGTGTGTGTATAGTGTGTGTGTATAGTGTGTGTGTATAGTGTGTGTGTATAGTGTGTGTGTATAGTGTGTGTATAGTGTGTGTGTATAGTGTGTGTGTATAGTGTGTGTGTATAGTGTGTGTATAGTGTGTGTGTATAGTGTGTGTGTATAGTGTGTGTGTATAGTGTGTGTATAGTGTGTGTATAGTGTGTATAGTGTGTGTGTATAGTGTGTGTATAGTGTGTGTGTATAGTGTGTGTATAGTGTGTGTATAGTGTGTGTGTATAGTGTGTGTATAGTGTGTGTATAGTGTGTGTGTATAGTGTGTGTGTATAGTGTGTGTGTGTATAGTGTGTGTATAGTGTGTGTGTATAGTGTGTGTGTATAGTGTGTGTATAGTGTGTGTGTATAGTGTGTGTGTATAGTGTGTGTGTATAGTGTGTGTGTATAGTGTGTGTGTATAGTGTGTGTATAGTGTGTATAGTGTGTGTGTATAGTGTGTGTATAGTGTGTGTGTATAGTGTGTGTATAGTGTGTGTGTAGTGTGTATAGTGTGTGTGTGTATAGTGTGTGTATAGTGTGTATAGTGTGTGTGTAGTGTGTGTGTATAGTGTGTGTATAGTGTGTGTATAGTGTGTGTGTGTATAGTGTGTGTATAGTGTGTGTATTTTGTGTGTATAGTGTGTGTGTATAGTGTGTGTATAGTGTGTGTGTATAGTGTGTGTATTTTGTGTGTATAGTGTGTGTGTATAGTGTGTGTATAGTGTGTGTGTATAGTGTGTGTATAGTGTGTGTGTATAGTGTGTGTGTATAGTGTGTGTTTATAGTGTGTGTATAGTGTGTGTGTATAGTGTGTGTGTAGTGTGTGTGTAGTGTGTGTGTATAGTGTGCGTGTATAGTGTGTGTGTATAGTGTGTAGTGTATAGTGTGTGTGTGTGTATAGTGTGTGTGTATAGTGTGTGTGTATAGTGTGTGTATAGTGTGTGTATAGTGTGTGTTTATAGTGTGTGTGTAGTGTTTGTGTAGTGTGTGTGTATAGTGTGCGTGTATAGTGTGTGTGTATAGTGTGTAGTGTATAGTGTGTGTATAGTGTGTGTATAGTGTGTGTTTATAGTGTGTGTGTAGTGTTTGTGTAGTGTGTGTGTATAGTGTGCGTGTATAGTGTGTGTGTATAGTGTGTAGTGTATAGTGTGTGTATAGTGTGTGTGTATAGTGTGTGTGTATAGTGTGTGTTTATAGTGTGTGTGTAGTGTTTGTGTAGTGTGTGTGTATAGTGTGCGTGTATAGTGTGTGTGTATAGTGTGTAGTGTATAGTGTGTGTATAGTGTGTGTATAGTGTGTGTGTATAGTGTGTGTGTGTATAGTGTGTGTGTATAGTGTGTGTATAGTGTGTGTGTATAGTGTGTGTGTGTATAGTGTGTGTGTATAGTGTGTGTGTATAGTGTGTGTGTATAGTGTGTGTGTATAGTGTGTGTGTGTATAGTGTGTGTGTGTATAGTGTGTGTGTAGTGTGTATAGTGTGTGTGTATAGTGTGTTGTGTGTGTGTATAGTGTGTGTGTATAGTGTGTGTGTATATAGTGTGTGTATAGTGTGTATAGTGTGTGTGTATAGTGTGTGTATAGTGTGTGTGTATAGTGTGTGTGTATATAGTGTGTGTGTGTATAGTGTGTAGTGTGTGTGTATAGTGTGTGTGTGTGTATAGTGTGTGTGTATAGTGTGTGTGTATAGTGTGTGTGTAGTGTGTATAGTGTGTGTGTGTATAGTGTGTGTATATAGTGTGTGTATAGTGTGTGTATAGTGTGTGTATAGTGTGTGTATAGTGTGTGTGTATAGTGTGTGTGTGTGTATAGTGTGTGAATGGGTTAAGAGTTCAATCTTGGTTTAATCAGACCAGAGAATCTTGTTTCTCATGGTCAGAGTCTTTAGGTGCCTTTTGGCAAACTCCAAGTGGACTGTCATGTGCCTTTTACTGAGGAGTGGCTTCCGTCTGGCCACTCTACCATAAAGACCTGATTAGTGGAGTGCTGCAGAGATGGTTGTCCTTCTGGAAGGTTCTCCCATCTCCACAGAAGAACTCTGGAGCTCTGTCAGAGTGACCATTGGATTCTTGGTCACCTCCCTGACCAAGGCCCTTCTCCCCCGATTGCTCAGTTTGGCCAAGCGGCCAGCTCTAGGAAGAGTCTTGGTGGTTCCAAACTTCTTCCATTTAAGAATGATGGAAGCCACTGTGTTCTTGGGGAGCTTCAGTGCTGCAGAAATGTGTTGGTACCCTTCCTCAGATCTGTGCCTAAACACAATCCTGTCTCGGAGCTCTACGGACAATTATTTCGACCTCATAGTTTGGTTTTTGCTCTGACTTGCACTGTCAACTGTGGGACCATATATAGACAGGTGTGTGCCTTTCCAAATCATGTCCAATCAATTGAATTCACCACAGGTGGACTCCAATCAAGTTGTAGAAACATCTCAAGGATGATCAATGGAAACAGGATGCACCTGAGCTCGATTTTGAGTCACATAGCATAGGGTCTGAATACTTATGTAAATAAGGTATTTTTGTTTTCAATTTTTTATAAATTTGCCTAACATTTCTAAAGCCCAGTTTTCACTTGATCATTATGGGGTATTGTGTTTAGATTGATGAGGCACATTTTTTATTTAATCCATTTTAGAATAAGGCTGTAATGTAATAAAATGTGGAAAAAGGGAAGAGGTCTGAATACTTTATGAATGCACTGTATACACCTCCGGTATATTACTCAGCAAACACACTCACAGGCGAGTCAAGTGCTGCTTTCATGCTCCGTTTTCAGCAGGTGTCTCCTGCCTGAGCCCCTGAGGACAAGATGAAAGTCTGCTACCCTCCCTTCCTCCTCCTTCCCTCTTTCCCCACCTCCTGCTGCGAGGAGTGTGTGTGTGTGATATGTAGTGTGAGGTATATTTGTGGTGACAGCAGCGGAGCATCCTCCAGTCACCCCATATAAAAGGCTTCGGTCTGATCAAAGCTGTGCAGGCTCTCCCTGTCTCTACTTCTCGCAGTGTGGAAACGGTTTGAAGCTTCAGAACAAAACCTGCTGCTATTTACATTGAGCTCCGTTTTGCCTCAACAGTAAAACATAGGTTTTATTTCCATAACTGCTCCCTGTGACAACTAGCATTAACAAACCCTGGAGCACACACACAAACAACCAACTGAGGGTTTTAGATGTGTTTAACAAGTGGTACTGCTGGGGTTACCACGACTACGAGACACACAGATACAGAACATGTCTCTTATCATCTAGTCTTGCATAGCCATACCTCCAAAATCACGTTGTTGTCACGCCGAGGGAAGCCTGGTTCTCGACGAGGCTACTTATCATCAAGGTATTTGGTATATTTTGTATTTTATTAGGATCCCCATTAGCTGTTGCAAATCTAGGTCAAATAGGGGAGAGGCGTTGCGCCGTGAGGTGTTGCTTTGTCTGTTTAAAAAAAAAAAGGTTTGCTGTTTATTTGAGCAATATGAGATGGAAAGGAGTTCCGTGCAATAATGGCTCTATATAATATTGTACGCTTTCTTGAATTAGTTCTGGATTTGGGGACTATGAAAAGACCCCTGGTAGCATGTCTGGTGGGGTAAGTGTGTGTGTCAGTGCTTTTCAACAATTTAATGTTTCTCAAAAAAAGAAGAAGTGATGCAGTCAGTCTCTCCTCAACACTTAGCCAAGAGAGACTGGCATGCATAGTATTTATATCAGCCAAGACGTGCCGCTCTGTTCTGGGCCAGCTGCAGCTTAACTAGGTCTTTCCTTGCAGCACTCGACCACACGACTGGACAATAATCAAGATTAGACAAAACGAGAGCCTGCAGAACTTGCTTTTTGGAGTGTGGTGTCAAAAAAGCAGAGCATCTCTTTACTACTGCCAGACCTCTCACCGTCTTTCCAAACATTGAATCTATATGTTTTGACCATGACAGTTTACAATCTAAGTAAACACCAAGTAAACAACTTGTTCAACAGCCACACCATTCATTACCAGATTCAGCTGAGGTCTAATGCTTAGGGAATGATTTGTACCAAATACAATGCTCTTAGTTTTAGAGATCTTCAAGACCAGTTTATTACTGGCCACCCATTCCAAAACTGACCACAACTCTATGTTAAGGGTTTCAGTGACTTAATTAGCTGTGGTTGCTGACACGTATATGGTTGAATCATCAGCATACATGGACACACAGGCTTTGTTTAATGCCAGTGGCATGTCATTGGTAAAAATAGTTTTAAAAAAGTAGAGGGCCTAGAGAACTGCCCTGTGGTACACCACACCCTATATGTTTGACATTAGAGAAGATTCCATTAAAGAAAACCCTCTGATTTCTATTAGATAGATAGCTCTGAATCTACGAGGTGGCAGAGGTTGAAAACCCATAACAACAGGTTATGGTCAATAATATCAAAGGCTGCACTGAAATCTAACAGTACAGCTCCCACAATCTTCTTATGATCAATTTATTTTAATTTATTTCAACCAATCATCAGTCATTTGTTCAGTGCAGTACATGTTGAGTGCCCTTCTCTATAAGCATGCTGAAAGTCTGTTGTTAATTTGTTTACAGAGAAATAGTATTGTATTTGGTCAAACACAAATGTTTTCTAACAGTATGCTAAGAGCTGGCAGCAAGCTGATAGGTTTACTGTTAGAATCAGTAAAGGCCGCTTTACCTTTCTTGGGTATCGGAATGACTTTGGCTTCCCTCCAGGCCTAAGGACAAACACCTTCCTCTAGACACAGATTAAAGATATGACAGATAAGAGTGACTATAGAGTCAGTTACCATCCTCAGTATCATTCCATCTAAGTTGTCAATGCCAGAAGGTTTGTCATTATAGATCTATAACAATCATTTTCCACCTCTCCCAAACTAACTTTACAAAATTCAAACTGTCAATGATTTTCTTTCATTTCTTTTATTTTTATGCATGAATACGATGGCTCACTGTTCGTTGTTGGCATTTCCTGCCTAAGTTTGCCCACTTTACCAATGAAGTAATCATTTAAATAATTGGCAACATCAAATGGTGTTGTGATGAATAAGACATCTGATTCGATGAAAGATGAAGTTGAATTTGTCTTTCTGCCCATAATTTCATTTAAAAGTATTTTTCCATCATTCTTTATATCATTGGTCTTGGCTTCATAATACAGTTTTTTCTTCTTTTTGTTGAGTTTAGTCACATAATTACTCTATTTGCAGTAAGTCAGCCAGCCAGATGTGCATCCAGACTTATTAGCCACTCCTTTTGCCCCGTCTCTTTCAACCAGACAGTTTTTCAATTCCTCATCAATCCATGGAGCCTTAACAGTTCTAACAGTCAGTTTCTTAACAGGTGCATGTTTATCAATAATTGGAAGAAGCAATTTCATAAATTCATCAAGTGCAGCATCTGGAGGCTCCTTAGTAATCACATCAGACCAACAAATATTTTTATCATCATCCACATAAGAGTCACAGCAAAAAATGTTGCATGATCTCTTATACACTATTTTAGGCCCAGCTTTTGGAACTTTGGCTTTCATGGATATAGTCACTATATTGTGATCACTGGATCCAATAGGTACGGATACAGGTTTAGAACAGAGTTCTACAGTATTAGTAAAAACGTGATCAATACATGTGGATGATCTTGTTCCTGTAGTGTTTGTAAACACCCTGGTAGGTTGACTTTTTATTTATTTATTTCACCTTTATTTAACCAGGTAAGCCAGTTGAGAACAAGTTCTCATTTACAACTGCGACCTGGCCAAGATAAAGCAAAGCAGTGCGGAAAAAGCAACAACAACACAGAGTTACATATGGAATAAACAAAACGTACAGTCAATAACACAATAGAAAATATATATACAGTGTGTGCAAATGTAGTAAGTTATGGAGGTAAGGCAATGAATAGGCCATAGTGCAAAACAATTACAATTATAATTTTGTATTAACACTGGAGTGATAGATGTGCAGAAGATGATGTGCAAATAGAGATACTGGAGTGCAAATGAGCTAAATAAATAACAATGTAAATAACAATATGGGGATGAGGTAGTTGGGTGGGCTAATTACAGATGGGCTGTGTACAGGTGCAGTGATCGGTAAGCTGCTCTGATAACTGATGCTTAAAGATAGTGAGGGAGATAAGTGTCTCCAGCTTCAGAGATTTTTGCAGTTCGTTCCAGTCATTTGCAGCAGAGAACTGGAAGGAATGGCAACCAAAGGAGGTGTTGGCTTTGGGGATGACCAGTGAGATATACCTGCTGGAACGCATACTACGGGTGGGTGTTGCTATGGTGACCAATGAGCTAAGATAAGGCAGGGATTTGCCTAGAAGGGATTTATAGATGACCTGGAGCCAGTGGGTTTGGCGACGAATATGTAGTGAGGACCAGCCAACGAGAGCGTACAGGTCACAATGGTGGGTAGTATATGGGGCTTTGGTGACAAAACGGATGGCACTGTGATAGACAACATCCAATTTGCTGAGTAGAGTGTTGGAAGTTATTTTGCAAATGACATCGCCATAGTCAAGGATCGGTAGGATAGTCCGTTTTACGAGGCATGTTCAGAGGCATGAGGCTTTGTTGCGAAATAGGAAGTTGATTCTAGATGTTACTTTGGATTGGAGATGCTTAATGTGAGTATGGAAGGAGCGTTTACAGTCTAACCAGACACCTAGGTATTTGTAGTTGCCCACATATTCTAAATCAGACCCGCCGAGAGTAGTGATTCTAGTCGGGCAGGCAGGTGCAAGCAGCGTTCGATTGAAGAGCATGCATTTAGTTTTACTATCGTTTAAGAGCAGTTGGAGGCCACGGAAGGAGTGTTGTATGGCATTGAAGCTCGTTTGGAGGTTTGTTAACACAGTGTCCAATGAAGGGCCAGATGTATACAAAATGGTGTCGTCTGCGTAGAGGTGGATCTGAGAGTCACCAGCAGCAAGAGCGACATCATTGATATACACAGAGAATAGAGTCGGCCCGAGAATTGAACCCTGTGGCACCCCCATAGAGACTGCCAGAGGTCCAGACAACAGGCCCTCCGATTTGACACATTGAACTCTATCTGAGATGTAGTTGGTGAACCAGGATTTGAGAAACCAAGGACATTTAGTCTGCCAATAAGAATGTGGTTATGTCCGGGTCTTGGCCAAGAAAGCCTTGGCCAGGTCAAAGAAGACGGCTGCACAGTACTGTCTTTTATCGATCACGGTTATTATATTGTTTAGGACCTTGAGCGTGGCTGAGGTACACCCATGATCAGCTCGGAAACCAGATTGCATTGCGGAGAAGGTACGGTGGGATTCTAAATGGTCGGTGATCTGTTTGTTAACTTGGCTTTCAAATACTTTCGAAAGGCAGGGCAGGATGGATATAGGTCTGTAACAGTTTGGATCTAGAGTGTCACCCCCTTTGAAGAGGGGGATGACCGCGGCAGCTTTCCAATCTCTGGGGATCTCAGACGATACGAAAGAGAGGTTGAACAGGCTGGTGATAAGGGTTGCGACAATTTTGGCGGCTAATTTTAGAAAGAAAGGGTCCAGATTGTCTAGCCCAGCTGATATGTAGGGTGAAGGAGAAGCGATTAATAAACTGAACCAGATTACAGGCACTGGTTACAGTGAGAAGCTTCCTCGAGTGGCCAGCTTGATGAAAACTAGTCAATATTCAGGTCCCCAAGAAAGTAGACCTCTCTGTTTACATCACATACACTATCAAGCATTTCACACATATTATTTATATACTGAGTGTTAGCACTTGGTGGCCAATAGCAACACCACAAAAGAAAAGGCTTTAGATGTGGCAAGTGAACATGCAACCACAACAGTTCAATAACACTTGACATAAGATCTTCTCTAAGCATTGCAGGGATATGGCTCTGAATATCTATAGCAACACCTCCCCCATTAGCATTCCTGTTTCTTATAAAATATGTTATATCCTTGTATTGCTACTGCTGTATCATCAAAGGAATTGTCTAAGTGAGTCTCAGAAATGGCAAATATATTAATGTTATGTGATGTTAGCAAGTGATTGATTTCATGAACCTTATTTCTAAGGCTACATATATTAACATTCAGCAGTCCATTAATCAGTTGGTGTGTGTGTAAGAGTGTGTGTGTGCTGCGGGGTTTAAGCTACGAACCCATAGGCTTGGCTCTCTCATCCCTTTGGAAGGAAGGTAGGACAATGTCATATCGGATGTAAGCAATGTCACCATGCGCTCTGGCAGCTTTCATGGCCGGGATAAGTTATTTTATCTTTTGCCGCACAGATTCAGGATAGTCCTCGTTGAGGAAGATGTACGTTCTTCTCAAGTTCTGGGCTTTTTCCAGAACTGCTACCTTGTCCTTGAACCTCAGGAACTTGACGGCTCTCAGCCTGGGCCTGTCACCTGGGCCTGTCACCTGGGCCTGTCACCTGGGCCGGTGGTGGGTTTTCCAGTCTTTTTTTTTCCTTCTTTTTTCTTAGGGGGTAGATCAGCTTTAATTTTGCAGATAGATTGTAACTTCCATCAATGTAATTGTCTGCATCACTTCCAATCCCCCATATGTTTTTTTTTCTCGCAAATATATACAGTATATATATTTGCGAGAAAAAAAACATGGGAGATGGGGTGGTGGGGTTGGAAAGTAATAAAGGGAAATATATTTTAAAAAAGAAATGTATATGTATGTGTATATATGTATGTATGTATATATGTATGTATGTATGTATGTATATATGTATATATATATATATATATATATATACAGTGGGGGAAAAAAGTATTTAGTCAGCCACCAATTGTGCAAGTTCTCCCACTTAAAAAGATGAGAGAGGCCTGTAATTTTCATCATAGGTACACGTAAACTATGACAGACAAATTGAGAAAAAAAATTCCAGAAAATCCCATTGTAGGATTTTTAATGAATTTATTTGCAAATTATGGTGGAAAATAAGTATTTGATCACCTACAAACAAGCAAGATTTCTGGCTCTCACAGACCTGTAACTTCTTCTTTAAGAGGCTCCTCTGTCCTCCACTCGTTACCTGTATTAATGGCACCTGTTTGAACTTGTTATCAGTATAAAAGACACCTGTCCACAACCTCAAACAGTCACACTCCAAACTCCACAATGGCCAAGACCAAAGAGCTGTCAAAGGACACCAGAAACAAAATTGTAGACTTGCACCAGGCTGGGAAGACTGAATCTGCAATAGGTAAGCAGCTTGGTTTGAAGAAATCAACTGTGGGAGAAATTATTAGGAAATGGAAGACATACAAGACCACTGATAATCTCCCTCGATCTGGGGCTCCACGCAAGATCTCACCCCGTGGGGTCAAAATGATCACAAGAACGGTGAGCAAAAATCCCAGAACCACACGGGGGACCTAATGAATGACCTGCAGAGAGCTGTGGCCAAAGTAACAAAGCCTACCATCAGTAACACACTACGCCGCCAGGGACTCAAATCCTGCAGTGCGAGACGTGTCCCCCTGCTTAAGCCAGTACATGTCCAGGCCCATCTGAAGTGCATTTGGATGATCCAGAAGAGGATTGGGAGAATGTCATATGGTCAGATGAAACCAAAATATAACTTTTTGGTAAAAACTCAACTCGTCATGTTTGGAGGACAAAGAATGCTGAGTTGCATCCAAAGAACACCATACCTACTGTGAAGCATGGGGGTGGAAACATCATGCTTTTGGGCTGTTTTTCTGCAAAGGGACCAGGACGACTGATCCGTGTAAAGGAAAGAATGAATGGGGCCATGTATCGTGAGATTTTGAGTGAAAACCTCCTTCCATCAGCAAGGGCATTGAAGATGAAACGTGGCTGGGTCTTTCAGCATGACAATGATCCCAAACACACCGCCCGGGCAACGAAGGAGTGGCTTCGTAAGAAGCATTTCAAGGTCCTGGAGTGGCCTAGCCAGTCTCCAGATCTCAACCCCATAGAAAATCTTTGGAGGGAGTTGAAAGTCTGTGTTGCCCAGCGACAGCCCCAAAACATCACTGCTCTAGAGGAGATCTGCATGGAGGAATGGGCCAAAATACAAGCAACAGTGTGTGAAAACCTCGTGAAGACTTACAGAAAACGTTTGACCTGTGTCATTGCCAACAAAGGGTATATAACAAAGTATTGAGAAACTTTTGTTATTGACCAAATACTTATTTTCCACCATCATTTGCCAATAAATTCATTAAAAATCCTACAATGTGATTTTCTGGATTTTTTTTTCTCATTTTGTCTGTCATAGTTGACGTTTACCTATGATGAAAATTACAGGCCTCTCTCATCTTTTTAAGTGGGAGAACTTGCACAATTGGTGGCTGACTAAATACTTTTTTCCCCACTGTATATACACATACATACATATATACAGATACATATACATTTCCTTTAAAAAAATATATTTCCATTTATTACTTTCCAACCCCAACACCCCTTCCCTAATTGGAGTAAACTAGTGAACAACAATGCTTAGGCCTCTACTTCCAGCTTATACATACTATATACATTTTATGGTCACAGTCAATTTTACAATAATTCTATTTTGTTTGTCTTTACTCCTGAACTTCCTCTACCCTCAACCTCTCCGATCATTTTCATGATGTCCATCCGGTTTGCTTCTCTATGCCTTATCTTTCTAACTGTGCTCTTTCACAAAAGCTCTCAACCTATAACCTATATACTTATTATGGACACAGTATGCGTTACATTAGTTATCTTGTTGTTATTAGTTGTTGTTAGTTGTTATTAGTCCCATCCTTCAACTCCATTCAACACCACCCATCTATCTCTTAACACCATCCATATTGGATTTCTATTTGCCATATATTTTTCAACTGTACTGTGATGTTTTACTAAAGTTCTGAACTTTTCTATTCTCATTGTTTTTACAGATTGTAAATTGAAAATACAATTTTTTGCTAAAAGTATTATTATATTATTGATCGATTGACTATGACTTTTCAGATCACCCAGTAATGCTATCTGCAGGGTTAGCTCCAGGTAAATATTGCAATCCTTTAGCCATTCCTGGACCTGTGTCCAAAAACAAGCTACAAATGGACAGTACCAAAACAAATGATCTAATGATTCTGTCTCTTCGCAAACAAAATCTGCAGAGCTGGGAAGATTGTATCCCCCATATAAAAACATTCTATTGGTAGCAAGAATTTTATATAATAATTTAAATTGAAAAATTCTAAGTTTTGAATCCGGCGTCGTTTTGCTTATCAGTTCATAAACACTATGCCATGGGATCGGTACGTCAAAAATCTCTTCCCAACTATTTTGCAATCTATATGGGACGGCTGTCAATCCTTTGGTCCTTAAATGAAACTGGTATACTTTGTTATTTATCACAGTGTTCTTTAACCAATGATGTTCTTTAATGCAAGGCCGACAGACAAGTTCCTTACTTTTTCCCCCTTCCACTTTCCTCTTCAATTTTTGCGGTAATGCTGCAATTATTTGGTTCTAATTTTAGGTAGAGCAGACATTTCCATATGTTTTTGTTAGCTGCATGTGCGACATAACTCCACCAGTCCTACCGATGATATCATTTACGAATATTATTAAACATTTTGTCCAAAAAAATGGGTTTTCCAGTCTTGTGGGCACACTCCAACTCAATCTTCCTGTGGTCCATCTTCAGTTTCTCAGAGATAATTTCCCTCACTTTGTCCTCAGACTCCGTCCAGGTCTAATGTGGAGACTCTGCAATTCCGTCCACAACTATGTTGTTCCGCCTTGATTGACCTTCGAGATAATCTGATTTCTCCGTCATTGTTAATTATGGATTTACACACAGAACTGATGTCCTCTCTCAATGACTTACAGATTGCTGTCATCTTGCCGTTCTCCTGTTTCAACTCATTGAGCTGACCCTGGGAGAACTGCAAACTGTTCTTCAGGTCCTGGACCTCTCTGGTCAGGTCGTCCATTATTTTATTAGTTGACTCCACCAGTATTTGGACACAACACTTTAAGCTATTTTCTTGTTGTTGTAACAACTGCTTGTAGAACTCACCTGTGATAGAGAGATACCACTGTCTTCAACGGTACTCCCACCGGCTTTGGTCCTTGTCATGGTAGCAATGTAGGCTACGCTGTTACTCCTCAAATTTCCTGACAGGGCAGGTCACAGGGAAGATGGAAACAGCAACAAACAGTATGGATCTAGACAGCCACAAGCCGGGGACAATCCACAGTCCCAGCCACAAGGGCTAACCGCGTTGCGGGCTGCTTTCAAGCCCTCAAGGAAACCCCGCTAGCTTGATAGGCAGCTAACAGTGGCAGCTAGGCTAGCTGCTACGCCAAGCAGCACATCCTCTGACCCACGGTCAGCAGGATGCCTGGACAGATAGTAGCGGTCCCAGAAACTGAAGCCAACCGTGTCACGGGATCCACACTGACAATGTAACTAGCTGGAAACCTTTCCAATAGAACACTTTTTCAGACACTTTCCAAACTTTCCAAACCAACAAACCAAGCGCTGCCTCATTCCGCGTTCAACAGGAAGTGAAGTTGTGTCAGGCTTGCAATATTCTGTTTTCTGTTCATAAATGACCAGCAGGTGGTTATAGAGGGTGCAACAAGTCAGCACCTCAGCAGTAAATGTCCGTTGGCTTTTCATAGCCGAGCAGAGGTCGAGACAGCAGGTGCGGTAGAGAGGGAGAGAGCGAGGGAGGGAGAGAGAGAGAGTTGAAAACAGCAGGTCTGGGACAAGGTAGCATGTCCGGTGAACAGGTCAGGGTTCCATAGCCGCAGGCAGAACAGTTGAAACTGGAGCAGCAGCACGACCAGGTGGACTGGGGACAGCCAGGAGTCATCAGGCCAGGTAGTCCTGAGGCAGGGTCCTAGGGCTCAGGTGCTCCGGGAGGGGAGGGGAGGGAAGAGAAAGAGAGAGAGAGAGAAAGAGAGAGCATACTTAAGTTCGCACAGGACACCAGATAAGACAGCAGAATTACATCAGATATAACAGACTGACCCTAGCCCCCCGGCACATAGCCTATTGCAGCATAGATACTGGAGGCTGAGACAGGGGGGGTCGGGGGAGACTGGTCCTGTCTGACGATACCCCCGGACAGGGCCAACCAGGCAGGATATAACCCCACCCACTTTGCCAAAGCACAGCCCCCACACAACTAGAGGGATATCAACAGACCACCAACCTACTACCCTGAGAAAAGGCTGAGTATAGCCCACGAAGATCTCCTCCACCGCATGAGCCCGAAGGGGCGCAAAACCGGACAGAATCGAGCTCTGTAGGAAAAAGCCCTGCCTAGTACAGTATAGTGAAGTATAGTACAGTATAGCATAGAATAATGAAATATAGTGCAGTATAGCATAATGAAGTATAGTATAGTATAGAATAATGAAGTATAGTACAGTATAGAATAATGTAGTATAGTACAGTATATAATAATGAAATATAGTGCAGTATAGCATAATGAAGTATAGTACAGTATAGAATAATGAAGTATAGTACAGAATAATGAAGTATAGTATAGAATAATGAAGTATAGTACAGAATAATGAAGTATAGTATAGAATAATGAAGTATAGTACAGTATAGAATAATGAAGTATAGTATAGAATAATGAAGTATAGTACAGTATAGAATAATGAAGTATAGTACAGAATAATGAAGTATAGTACAGTATAGAATAATGAAGTATAGTATAGAATAATGAAGTATAGTATAGAATAATGAAGTATAGTACAGTATAGAATAATGAAGTATAGTACAGAATAATGAAGTATAGCATAGAATAATGAAATATAGTGGAGTATAGCATAATGAAGTATAGTACAGTATAGAATAATGAAGTACAGTATAGAATAATGAAGTATAGTATATCATAATGAAGTATAGTACAGTATAGAATAATGAAGTATAGTATAGAATAATGAAGTATAGTACAGTATAGAATAATGAAGTATAGTACAGAATAATGAAGTATAGTACAGTATAGAATAATGAAGTATAGTATAGAATAATGAAGTATAGTACAGTATAGAATAATGAAGTATAGTACAGAATAATGAAGTATAGTACAGTATAGAATAACGAAGTATAGTATAGTATAATGAAGTATAGTACAGAATATAATAATGAAGTATAGTATAGAATAATGGAATATAGTATAGTATAATGAAGTATAGTACAGTATAGAATAATGTAGTATAGTATAGTATAATGAAGTATAGTACAGTATAGAATAATGAAGTATAGTAGAGTTATAGAAAAATAAAGTATAGTATAGAATAATTAAGTATAGTATAGAATAATGAAGTATAGTATAGAATAATGAAGTTCAGTACAGTATAGAATAATGAAGTATAGTATAGAATAATGAAGTACAGTATAGTATAGAATAATGAAGTATAGTACAGTATATAATAATGAAGTATAATATAGAATTATGAAGTATAGTATAGAATAATGAAGTACAGTACAAAATAATGAAGTATAGTACAGTATAGAATAATGAAGTATAATATAGAATAATGAAGTATAATATAGAATAATGAAGTATAGTATAGAATAATGAAGTACAGTACAGTATAAAATAATGGAGTATAGTATAGAATAGAATAATGAAGTATAGTACATAATAGAATAATGAAGTATAGTATAGTATAGAATAATGAAGTATAGTATAGAACAATGAAGTATTGTACAGAGTAATGGAGTATAGTAAAGTATGGAATAATGAAGTATAGTACAGTATAGAATAATGAAGTATAGTATAGTATAATGAAGTATAGTACAGTATAGAATAATGAAGAATAGTAGAGTTATAGAAAAATGAAGTATAGAATGGAATAATGGAGTATAGTATAGTATAATGAAGTATAGTACAAAATATAATAATAAAGTATAGTATAGAATAATGGATTAAAGTATAGAATAATGAAGTATAGTACAGTATAGAATAATGAAGTATAGTATAGTATAATGAAGTATAGTACAGTATGGAATAATGAAGTATAGTATAGAATAATGAAGCATAGTATAGAATAATGAAGTACAGTACAGTATAGAATAATGAAGTATAGTATAGAATAATGAAGTATAGTACAGTATAGAATAATGAAGTATAATATAGAATAATGAAGTATAGTATAGAATAATGAAGTATAGTACAGTATAGAATAATGAAGTATAATATAGAATAATGAAGTATAGTATAGAATAATGAAGTATAGTACAGTATAGTATAATGAAGTATAGTACAGTATAGAATAATGAAGTATAGTACAGTATAGAATAATAAAGTATAGTATAGAATAATGGATTAAAGTATAGAATAATGAAGTATAGTACAGTATAGAATAATGAAGTATAGTATAGTATAATGAAGTATAGTACAGTATGGAATAATGAAGTATAGTATAGAATAATGAAGCATAGTATAGAATAATGAAGTACAGTACAGTATAGAATAATGAAGTATAGTATAGAATAATGAAGTATAGTACAGTATAGAATAATGAAGTATAATATAGAATAATGAAGTATAGTATAGAATAATGAAGTATAGTACAGTATAGTATAATGAAGTATAGTACAGTATAGAATAATGAAGTATAGTACAGTATAGAATAATGAAGTATAGTATATAATAGAATAATGAAGTACAGTATAGAATAATGAAGTATAGTATATAATAGAATAATGAAGTACAGTATAGAATAATGAAGTATAGTATATAATAGAATAATGAAGTACAGTATAGAATAATGAAGTATAGTATATAATATAATAATGAAGTACAGTATAGAATAATGAAGTATAGTATATAATAGAATAATGAAGTACAGTATAGAATAATGAAGTATAGTATATAATAGAATAATGAAATACAGTATAGAATAATGAAGTATAGTACAGTATAGAATAATGAAGTATAGTATATAATAGAATAATGAAGTACAGTATAGAATAATGAAGTATAGTACAGTATAGAAAAATGAAGTATGGTAGAGTATAGAAAAACAAAGTATAGTACAGTATATAATAATGACGTATATTATAGTATAGAATAATAAAGTGTAATACAGTATAGTGTAGTGAAGTGTAGTATAGAATAATGCAGTATATTATAGTACAGTATAGTATAATGTAGTATAGAATAATGCAGTATATTTTAGTACAGTATAGTATAATGTAGTATAGAATAATGCAGTATATTATAGTACAGTATAGTATAATGAAGTATAGAATACTGCAGTATATTATAGTACAGTATAGTATAATGTAGTATAGAGTAATTAAGTATAGTTTAGCACAGTATACTATAATGACGTATAGTACAGTATAATCAAGCATAGTACAGTATAGTATAACTAAATATAGTATAGTATAGTATAGAATAATTAAAATACAGTACAGTATAGTGTATTGAAGTATAGTATACAATAATGAAGTATATTATTGAATATTGAAGTATAGTACAGTATAGTGTACTGAGTATAGTATAGAATATTGAAGCATATTAGAGAATAGAATGATGAAGCATAGTACAGTATAGTATAGTATAATGAAGTATAGTAAATAATACAATAATGAAGTATAGTACAGTATAGAAAAAATAAGTATAGTATATTGAAGTATAGTACAGTATAGTATAAGGAAGTATAGCATATTAAAGAATAGAATAATAAAGTATAATACAGTATAGTGTAATGAAGTGTAGTATAGAATAATGCAGTATATTATAGTAGAGTATAGAATACGGAAGTATAGTACAGTATAATGAAGTATAGTACAGTATAGTATAATGAAATATAATATAGTATAGTACAGTATAGAATAGTATAGTATAGAATAACTAAGTATAATACAGTGTAATGAAGTGTACTACAGAATAATGAAGTATAGTTTAGTACAGTGTAGTATATTGTAGGGGTGGACGATATGAACTAAAATAAATATCATGATATATTCCACTGTCCGGACGATAATGATATAATGTCACGATATACTGTACAATAAAAAATAATAATTTTATGAGCCCTTCAAAGCTAATAAATGCAAAATATTGCTTTTAACCTTATAGAAACAAAAAGGGGGCATTGCACCTTTTTTTTTGTGGGGGGTAAACCTGTGCAAACATAAAACATAAACAAAGGTATATACACTGCTGAGTGGTGCAGTGGTCTAAGGCATCGCAGTGGTCTAAGGCATCGCAGTGGTCTAAGGCATCGCAGTGGTCTAAGGCATCGCAGTGGTCTAAGGCATCTCAGTGGTCTAAGGCATCGCAGTGGTCTAAGGCACCGCAGTGGTCTAAGGCATCGCAGTGGTCTAAGGCATCGCAGTGGTCTAAGGCATCTCAGTGGTCTAAGGCATCGCAGTGGTCTAAGGCATCGCAGTGGTCTAAGGCATCTCAGTGGTCTAAGGCATCGCATCGCAGTGGTCTAAGGCATCGCAGTGGTCTAAGGCATCGCAGTGGTCTAAGGCATCGCAGTGGTCTAAGGCATCGCAGTGGTCTAAGGCATCGCAGTGGTCTAAGGCATCGCAGTGGTCTAAGGCATCGCAGTGGTCTAAGGCATCGCAGTGGTCTAAGGCATCGCAGTGGTCTAAGGCATCGCAGTGGTCTAAGGCATCTCAGTGGTCTAAGGCATCGCATCGCAGTGGTCTAAGGCATCGCAGTGGTCTAAGGCATCGCAGTGGTCTAAGGCATCGCAGTGGTCTAAGGCATCGCAGTGGTCTAAGGCATCGCATCGCAGTGGTCTAAGGCATCGCAGTGGTCTAAGGCATCGCAGTGGTCTAAGGCATCGCAGTGGTCTAAGGCATCGCAGTGGTCTAAGGCATCGCAGTGGTCTAAGGCACCGCAGTGGTCTAAGGCATCGCAGTGGTCTAAGGCATCGCAGTGGTCTAAGGCATCGCATCGCAGTGGTCTAAGGCATCGCAGTGGTCTAAGGCATCGCAGTGGTCTAAGGCATCGCAGTGGTCTAAGACATCGCAGTGGTCTAAGGCATCGCAGTGGTCTAAGGCATCGCAGTGGTCTAAGGCATCGCAGTGGTCTAAGGCACCTCAGTGGTCTAAGGCATCGCAGTGGTCTAAGGCATCGCAGTGGTCTAAGGCATCTCAGTGGTCTAAGGCATCGCAGTGGTCTAAGGCATCGCAGTGGTCTAAGGCATCTCAGTGGTCTAAGGCATCGCAGTGGTCTAAGGCATCGCAGTGGTCTAAGGCATCGCAGTGGTCTAAGGCATCGCAGTGGTCTAAGGCATCGCAGTGGTCTAAGGCATCTCAGTGGTCTAAGGCATCGCATCGCAGTGGTCTAAGGCATCGCAGTGGTCTAAGGCATCGCAGTGGTCTAAGGCATTGCAGTGGTCTAAGGCATCTCAGTGGTCTAAGGCATCGCATCGCAGTGGTCTAAGGCATAGCAGTGGTCTAAGGCATCGCAGTGGTCTAAGGCATTGCAGTGGTCTAAGGCATCTCAGTGGTCTAAGGCATCGCATCGCAGTGGTCTAAGGCATCGCAGTGGTCTAAGGCATCGCAGTGGTCTAAGGCATAGCAGTGGTCTAAGGCATCGCAGTGGTCTAAGGCATCGCAGTGGTCTAAGGCATCGCAGTGGTCTAAGGCATCTCAGTGGTCTAAGGCATCGCAGTGGTCTAAGGCATCGCAGTGGTCTAAGGCATCGCAGTGGTCTAAGGCATCGCAGTGGTCTAAGGCATCGCAGTGGTCTAAGGCATCGCAGTGGTCTAAGGCATCGCAGTGGTCTAAGGCATCTCAGTGGTCTAAGGCATCGCAGTGGTCTAAGGCACCGCAGTGGTCTAAGGCATCGCAGTGGTCTAAGGCATCGCAGTGGTCTAAGGCATCGCAGTGGTCTAAGGCATCGCAGTGGTCTAAGGCATCGCAGTGGTCTAAGGCATCTCAGTGGTCTAAGGCATCGCATCGCAGTGGTCTAAGGCATCGCAGTGGTCTAAGGCATCGCAGTGGTCTAAGGCATCGCAGTGGTCTAAGGCATCGCAGTGGTCAAAGGCACCGCAGTGGTCTAAGGCATCGCAGTGGTCTAAGGCATCGCAGTGGTCTAAGGCATCGCATCGCAGTGGTCTAAGGCATCGCAGTGGTCTAAGACATCGCAGTGTTCTAAGGCATCGCAGTGGTCTAAGGCATCGCAGATGTCTAAGGCATCGCAGTGGTCTAAGGCACCTCAGTGGTCTAAGGCATCGCAGTGGTCTAAGGCATCGCAGTGGTCTAAGGCATCTCAGTGGTCTAAGGCATCGCAGTGGTCTAAGGCATCGCAGTGGTCTAAGGCATCGCAGTGGTCTAAGGCATCGCAGTGGTCTAAGGCATCGCAGTGGTCTAAGGCATCTCAGTGGTCTAAGGCATCGCAGTGGTGTAAGGCATCGCAGTGGTCTAAGGCATCGCAGTGGTCTAAGACATTGCAGTGGTCTAAAGCATCGCAGTGGTCTAAGGCATCGCAGTGGTCTAAGGCATCACAGTGGTCTAAGGCATCTCAGTGGTCTAAGGCATCGCATCACAGTGGTCTAAGGCATCGCAGTGGTCTAAGGCATCGCAGTGGTCTAAGGCATCGCAGTGGTCTAAGGCATCGCAGTGGTCTAAGGCATCGCATCGCAGTGGTCTAAGGCATCGCAGTGGTCTAAGGCATCGCAGTGGTCTAAGGCATCGCATTAGTCTAAGGCATCGCATCGCAGTGGTCTAAGGCATCGCAGTGGTCTAAGGCATCGCAGTGGTCTAAGGCATCGCAGTGGTCTAAGGCATCGCAGTGGTCTAAGGCATCGCAGTGGTCTAAGGCATCGCAGTGGTCTAAGGCATCGCAGTGGTCTAAGGCATCGCAGTGGTCTAAGGCATCGCAGTGGTCTAAGGCACCGCAGTGGTCTAAGGCATCGCAGTGGTCTAAGGCATCTCAGTGGTCTAAGGCATCGCAGTGGTCTAAGGCATCGCATCGAAGTGGTCTAAGGCATCGCATCGCAGTGGTCTAAGGCATCGCAGTGGTCTAAGGCATCGCAGTGGTCTAAGGCATAGCAGTGGTCTAAGGCATCGCAGTGGTCTAAGGCATCTCAGTGGTCTAAGGCATCGCAGTGGTCTAAGGCATCGCATCGCAGTGGTCTAAGGCATCGCAGTGGTCTAAGGCATCGCAGTGGTCTAAGGCATAGCAGTGGTCTAAGGCATCGCAGTGGTCTAACGCATCGCAGTGGTCTAAGGCATCGCAGTGGTCTAAGGCATCTCAGTGGTCTAAGGCATCGCAGTGGTCTAAGGCATCGCATCGCAGTGGTCTAAGGCATCGCAGTGGTCTAAGGCATCGCAGTGGTCTAAGGCATCGCAGTGGTCTAAGGCATCGCATCGCAGTGGTCTAAGGCATCGCAGTGGTCTAAGGCACCTCAGTGGTCTAAGGCATGCGTGGACCGCAGTGGTCTAAGGCACCGCAGTGGTCTAAGGCATCGCAGTGGTCTAAGGCATCGCAGTGGTCTAAGGCATCGCAGTGGTCTAAGGCATCGCAGTGGTCTAAGGCATCGCAGTGGTCTAAGGCATCGCAGTGGTCTAAGGCATCGCATCGCAGTTGTCTAAGGCATCGCAGTTGTCTAAGGCATCGCAGTGGTCTAAGGCATCGCAGTGGTCTAAGGCATCTCAGTGGTCTAAGGCATCGCAGTGGTCTAAGGCATCGCAGTGGTCTAAGGCATCGCAGTGGTCTAAGGCATCGCAGTGGTCTAAGGCATCGCAGTGGTCTAAGGCATCGCAGTGGTCTAAGGCATCGCATTGCAGTGGTCTAAGGCATCGCAGTGGTCTAAGGCATCGCAGTGGTCTAAGGCACCTCAGTGGTCTAAGGCATCTCAGTGGTCTAAGGCATCGCAGTGGTCTAAGGCACCGCAGTGGTCTAAGGCATCGCAGTGGTCTAAGGCATTGCAGTGGTCTAAGGCATCGCAGTGGTCTAAGGCATCGCAGTGGTCTAAGGCATCGCAGTGGTCTAAGGCATCGCATCGCAGTGGTCTAAGGCATCGCAGTGGTCTAAGGCATCACAGTGGTCTAAGGCATCGCAGTGGTCTAAGGCATCGCAGTGGTCTAAGGCATCGCAGTGGTCTAAGGCATCGCATCGCAGTGGTCTAAGGCATCGCAGTGGTCTAAGGCATCGCAGTGGTCTAAGGCATCGCAGTGGTCTAAAGCATCGCATTGCAGTGGTCTAAGGCATCGCATCGCAGTGGTCTAAGGCATCGCAGTGGTCTAAGGCATCTCAGTGGTCTAAGGCATCGCAGTGGTCTAAGGCATCGCAGTGGTCTAAGGCACTTCAGTGGTCTAAGGCATCACAGTGGTCTAAGGCATCGCAGTGGTCTAAGGCATCTCAGTGGTCTAAGGCATCGCAGTGGTCTAAGGCATCGCAGTGGTCTAAGGCATCGCAGTGGTCTAAGGCACCTCAGTGGTCTAAGGCATCGCAGTGGTCTAAGGCATCGCAGTGGTCTAAGGCATCGCAGTGGTCTAAGGCATCGCAGTGGTCTAAGGCATCTCAGTGGTCTAAGGCATCGCAGTGATCTAAGGCATCTCAGTGGTCTAAGGCATCGCATCGCAGTGGTCTAAGGCATCGCAGTGGTCTAAGGCATCGCAGTGGTCTAAGGCATCGCAGTGGTCTAAGGCATCTCAGTGGTCTAAGGCATCGCATCGCAGTGGTCTAAGGCATCGCAGTGGTCTAAGGCATCGCAGTGGTCTAAGGCATCGCAGTGGTCTAAGGCATCTCAGTGGTCTAAGGCATCGCAGTGGTCTAAGGCATCGCAGTGGTCTAAGACATCGCAGTGGTCTAAGGCATCGCAGTGGTCTAAGGCATCGCAGTGGTCTAAGGCATCGCAGTGGTCTAAGGCATCTCAGTGGTCTAAGCCATCGCATCGCAGTGGTCTAAGCCATCGCATCGCAGTGGTCTAAGGCATCGCAGTGGTCTAAGGCATCGCAGTGGTCTAAGGCATCGCAGTGGTCTAAGGCATCGCAGTGGTCTAAGGCATCGCAGTGGTCTAAGGCATCGCATCGCAGTGGTCTAAGGCATCGCAGTGGTCTAAGGCATCGCAGTGGTCTAAGGCATCGCATTAGTCTAAGGCATCGCATCGCAGTGGTCTAAGGCATCGCAGTGGTCTAAGGCATCGCAGTGGTCTAAGGCATCGCAGTGGTCTAAGGCATCGCAGTGGTCTAAGGCATCGCAGTGGTCTAAGGCATCGCAGTGGTCTAAGGCATCGCAGTGGTCTAAGGCATCGCAGTGGTCTAAGGCATCGCAGTGGTCTAAGGCATCGCAGTGGTCTAAGGCATCGCAGTGGTCTAAGGCATCGCAGTGGTCTAAGGCACCGCAGTGGTCTAAGGCATCGCAGTGGTATAAGGCATCTCAGTTGTCTAAGGCATTGCAGTGGTCTAAGGCATCGCATCGCAGTGGTCTAAGGCATCGCATCGCAGTGGTCTAAGGCATCGCAGTGGTCTAAGGCATCGCAGTGGTCTAAGGCATAGCAGTGGTCTAAGGCATCGCAGTGGTCTAAGGCATCGCAGTGGTCTAAGGCATCGCAGTGGTCTAAGGCATCTCAGTGGTCTAAGGCATCGCAGTGGTCTAAGGCATCGCAGTGGTCTAAGGCATTGCAGTGGTCTAAGGCATCGCAGTGGTCTAAGGCATCGCAGTGGTCTAAGGCATCGCAGTGGTCTAAGGCATCGCAGTGGTCTAAGGCATCTCAGTGGTCTAAGGCATCGCAGTGGTCTAAGGCACCGCAGTGGTCTAAGGCATCGCAGTGGTCTAAGGCATCGCAGTGGTCTAAGGCATCGCAGTGGTCTAAGGCATCGCAGTGGTCTAAGGCATCGCAGTGGTCTAAGGCATCTCAGTGGTCTAAGGCATCGCATCGCAGTGGTCTAAGGCATCGCAGTGGTCTAAGGCATCGCAGTGGTCTAAGGCATCGCAGTGGTCTAAGGCATCGCAGTGGTCTAAGGCACCGCAGTGGTCTAAGGCATCGCAGTGGTCTAAGGCATCGCAGTGGTCTAAGGCATTGCAGTGGTCTAAGGCATCGCATCGCAGTGGTCTAAGGCATCGCATCGCAGTGGTCTAAGGCATCGCAGTGGTCTAAGGCATCGCAGTGGTCTAAGGCATCGCAGATGTCTAAGGCATCGCAGTGGTCTAAGGCACCTCAGTGGTCTAAGGCATCGCAGTGGTCTAAGGCATCGCAGTGGTCTAAGGCATCTCAGTGGTCTAAGGCATCGCAGTGGTCTAAGGCATCGCAGTGGTCTAAGGCATCGCAGTGGTCTAAGGCATCGCAGTGGTCTAAGGCATCGCAGTGGTCTAAGGCATCTCAGTGGTCTAAGGCATCGCAGTGGTCTAAGGCATCGCAGTGGTCTAAGGCATCGCAGTGGTCTAAGACATCGCAGTGGTCTAAGGCATCGCAGTGGTCTAAGGCATCGCAGTGGTCTAAGGCATCGCAGTGGTCTAAGGCTTCTCAGTGGTCTAAGGCATCGCATCGCAGTGGTCTAAGGCATCGCAGTGGTCTAAGGCATCGCAGTGGTCTAAGGCATCGCAGTGGTCTAAGGCATCGCATCGCAGTGGTCTAAGGCATCGCAGTGGTCTAAGGCATCGCAGTGGTCTAAGGCATCGCATTAGTCTAAGGCATCGCATCGCAGTGGTCTAAGGCATCGCAGTGGTCTAAGGCATCGCAGTGGTCTAAGGCATCGCAGTGGTCTAAGGCATCGCAGTGGTCTAAGGCATCGCAGTGGTCTAAGGCATCGCAGTGGTCTAAGGCATCGCAGTGGTCTAAGGCATCGCAGTGGTCTAAGGCATCGCAGTGGTCTAAGGCATCGCAGTGGTCTAAGGCATCGCAGTGGTCTAAGGCATCGCAGTGGTCTAAGGCACCGCAGTGGTCTAAGGCATCGCAGTGGTCTAAGGCATCTCAGTGGTCTAAGGCATCGCAGTGGTCTAAGGCATCGCATCGCAGTGGTCTAAGGCATCGCATCGCAGTGGTCTAAGGCATCGCAGTGGTCTAAGGCATCGGAGTGGTCTAAGGCATAGCAGTGGTCTAAGGCATCGCAGTGGTCTAAGGCATCGCAGTGGTCTAAGGCATCGCAGTGGTCTAAGGCATCTCAGTGGTCTAAGGCATCGCAGTGGTCTAAGGCATCGCATCGCAGTGGTCTAAGGCATCGCAGTGGTCTAAGGCATCGCAGTGGTCTAAGGCATCGCAGTGGTCTAAGGCATCGCATCGCAGTGGTCTAAGGCATCGCAGTGGTCTAAGGCACCTCAGTGGTCTAAGGCATCGCAGTGGTCTAAGGCACCGCAGTGGTCTAAGGCATCGCAGTGGTCTAAGGCATCGCAGTGGTCTAAGGCATCGCAGTGGTCTAAGGCATCGCAGTGGTCTAAGGCATCGCAGTGGTCTAAGGCATCGCAGTGGTCTAAGGCATCGCAGTGGTCTAAGGCATCGCATCGCAGTTGTCTAAGGCATCGCAGTGGTCTAAGGCATCGCAGTGGTCTAAGGCATCGCAGTGGTCTAAGGCATCTCAGTGGTCTAAGGCATCGCAGTGGTCTAAGGCATCGCATTGGTCTAAGGCATCGCAGTGGTCTAAGGCATCGCAGTGGTCTAAGGCATCGCAGTGGTCTAAGGCATCGCATTGCAGTGGTCTAAGGCATCGCAGTGGTCTAAGGCATCGCAGTGGTCTAAGGCACCTCAGTGGTCTAAGGCATCTCAGTGGTCTAAGGCATCGCAGTGGTCTAAGGCACCGCAGTGGTCTAAGGCATCGCAGTGGTCTAAGGCATCGCAGTGGTCTAAGGCATCGCAGTGGTCTAAGGCATCGCAGTGGTCTAAGGCATCGCAGTGGTCTAAGGCATCGCATCGCAGTGGTCTAAGGCATCGCAGTGGTCTAAGGCATCACAGTGGTCTAAGGCATCGCAGTGGTCTAAGGCATCGCAGTGGTCTAAGGCATCGCAGTGGTCTAAGGCATCGCATCGCAGTGGTCTAAGGCATCGCAGTGGTCTAAGGCATCGCAGTGGTCTAAGGCATCGCAGTGGTCTAAGGCATCGCATTGCAGTGGTCTAAGGCATCGCATCGCAGTGGTCTAAGGCATCGCAGTGGTCTAAGGCATCTCAGTGGTCTAAGGCATCGCAGTGGTCTAAGGATCGCAGTGGTCTAAGGCACCTCAGTGGTCTAAGGCATCACAGTGGTCTAAGGCATCGCAGTGGTCTAAGGCATCTCAGTGGTCTAAGGCATCGCAGTGGTCTAAGGCATCGCAGTGGTCTAAGGCATCGCAGTGGTCTAAGGCACCTCAGTGGTCTAAGGCATCGCAGTGGTCTAAGGCATCGCAGTGGTCTAAGGCATCGCAGTGGTCTAAGGCATCGCAGTGGTCTAAGGCATCGCAGTGGTCTAAGGCATCTCAGTGGTCTAAGGCATCGCAGTGGTCTAAGGCATCTCAGTGGTCTAAGGCATCGCATCGCAGTGGTCTAAGGCATCGCAGTGGTCTAAGGCATCGCAGTGGTCTAAGGCATCGCAGTGGTCTAAGGCATCTCAGTGGTCTAAGGCATCGCATCGCAGTGGTCTAAGGCATCGCAGTGGTCTAAGGCATCGCAGTGGTCTAAGGCATCGCAGTGGTCTAAGGCATCGCAGTGGTCTAAGGCATCGCAGTGGTCTAAGGCATCGCAGTGGTCTAAGGCATCGCAGTGGTCTAAGGCATCGCAGTGGTCTAAGGCATCGCAGTGGTCTAAGGCATCGCAGTGTTCTAAGGCACCGCAGTGGTCTAAGGCATCGCAGTGGTCTAAGGCATCTCAGTGGTCTAAGGCATCGCAGTGGTCTAAGGCATCGCATCGCAGTGGTCTAAGGCATCGCATCGCAGTGGTCTAAGGCATCGCAGTGGTCTAAGGCATCGCAGTGGTCTAAGGCATAGCAGTGGTCTAAGGCATCGCAGTGGTCTAAGGCATCGCAGTGGTCTAAGGCATCGCAGTGGTCTAAGGCATCTCAGTGGTCTAAGGCATCGCAGTGGTCTAAGGCATCGCATCGCAGTGGTCTAAGGCATCGCAGTGGTCTAAGGCATCGCAGTGGTCTAAGGCATCGCAGTGGTCTAAGGCATCGCATCGCAGTGGTCTAAGGTATCGCAGTGGTCTAAGGCACCTCAGTGGTCTAAGGCATCACAGTGGTCTAAGGCACCGCAGTGGTCTAAGGCATCGCAGTGGTCTAAGGCATCGCAGTGGTCTAAGGCATCGCAGTGGTCTAAGGCATCGCAGTGGTCTAAGGCATCGCAGTGGTCTAAGGCATCGCAGTGGTCTAAGGCATCGCAGTGGTCTAAGGCATCGCATCGCAGTTGTCTAAGGCATCGCAGTGGTCTAAGGCATCGCAGTGGTCTAAGGCATCGCAGTGGTCTAAGGCATCTCAGTGGTCTAAGGCATCGCAGTGGTCTAAGGCATCGCAGTGGTCTAAGGCATCACAGTGGTCTAAGGCATCGCAGTGGTCTAAGGCATCGCAGTGGTCTAAGGCATCGCATTGCAGTGGTCTAAGGCATCGCAGTGGTCTAAGGCATCGCAGTGGTCTAAGGCACCTCAGTGGTCTAAGGCATCTCAGTGGTCTAAGGCATTGCAGTGGTCTAAGGCACCGCAGTGGTCTAAGTTATCGCAGTGGTCTAAGGCATCGCAGTGGTCTAAGGCATCGCAGTGGTCTAAGGCATCGCAGTGGTCTAAGGCATCGCAGTGGTCTAAGGCATCGCATCGCAGTGGTCTAAGGCATCGCAGTGGTCTAAGGCATCGCAGTGGTCTAAGGCATCGCAGTGGTCTAAGGCATCGCAGTGGTCTAAGGCATCGCAGTGGTCTAAGGCATCGCATCGCAGTGGTCTAAGGCATCGCAGTGGTCTAAGGCATCGCAGTGGTCTAAGGCATCGCAGTGGTCTAAGGCATCGCATTGCAGTGGTCTAAGGCATCGCATCGCAGTGGTCTAAGGCATCGCAGTGGTCTAAGGCATCTCAGTGGTCTAAGGCATCGCAGTGGTCTAAGGCATCGCAGTGGTCTAAGGCACCTCAGTGGTCTAAGGCATCGCAGTGGTCTAAGGCATCGCAGTGGTCTAAGGCATCTCAGTGGTCTAAGGCATCGCAGTGGTCTAAGGCATCTCAGTGGTCTAAGGCATCGCATCGCAGTGGTCTAAGGCATCGCAGTGGTCTAAGGCATCGCAGTGGTCTAAGGCATCGCAGTGGTCTAAGGCACCTCAGTGGTCTAAGGCATCGCAGTGGTCTAAGGCATCGCAGTGGTCTAAGGCATCGCAGTGGTCTAAGGCATCGCAGTGGTCTAAGGCATCTCAGTGGTCTAAAGCATCGCAGTGGTCTAAGGCATCGCAGTGGTCTAAGGCACCTCAGTGGTCTAAGGCATCACAGTGGTCTAAGGCATCGCAGTGGTCTAAGGCATCTCAGTGGTCTAAGGCATCGCAGTGGTCTAAGGCATCGCAGTGGTCTAAGGCATCGCAGTGGTCTAAGGCACCTCAGTGGTCTAAGGCATCGCAGTGGTCTAAGGCATCGCAGTGGTCTAAGGCATCGCAGTGGTCTAAGGCATCGCAGTGGTCTAAGGCATCGCAGTGGTCTAAGGCATCTCAGTGGTCTAAGGCATTGCAGTGGTCTAAGGCATCTCAGTGGTCTAAGGCATCGCATCGCAGTGGTCTAAGGCATCGCAGTGGTCTAAGGCATCGCAGTGGTCTAAGGCATCGCAGTGGTCTAAGGCATCTCAGTGGTCTAAGGCATCGCATCGCAGTGGTCTAAGGCATCGCAGTGGTCTAAGGCATCGCAGTGGTCTAAGGCATCGCAGTGGTCTAAGGCACCTCAGTGGTCTAAGGCATCGCAGTGGTCTAAGGCATCGCAGTGGTCTAAGGCATCGCAGTGGTCTAAGGCATCGCAGTGGTCTAAGGCATCTCAGTGGTCTAAGGCATCGCAGTGGTCTAAGGCATCGCAGTGGTCTAAGGCATCGCAGTGGTCTAAGGCATCGCAGTGGTCTAAGGCATCGCAGTGGTCTAAGGCATCGCAGTGGTCTAAGGCATCGCAGTGGTCTAAGGCATCTCAGTGGTCTAAGGCATCGCAGTGGTCTAAGGCACCGCAGTGGTCTAAGGCACCGCAGTGGTCTAAGGCATCGCAGTGGTCTAAGGCATCGCAGTGGTCTAAGGCATCGCAGTGGTCTAAGGCATCGCAGTGGTCTAAGGCATCTCAGTGGTCTAAGGCATCGCATCGCAGTGGTGTAAGGCATCGCAGTGGTCTAAGGCATCGCAGTGGTCTAAGGCATCGCAGTGGTCTAAGGCATCGCAGTGGTCTAAGGCATCGCATCGCAGTGGTCTAAGGCATCGCAGTGATCTAAGGCATCGCAGTGGTCTAAGGCATCGCAGTGGTCTAAGGCATCGCAGTGGTCTAAGGCATCGCAGTGGTCTAAGGCACCGCAGTGGTCTAAGGCATCGCAGTGGTCTAAGGCATCGCAGTGGTCTAAGGCATCGCATCGCAGTGGTCTAAGGCATCGCAGTGGTCTAAGGCATCGCAGTGGTCTAAGGCATCGCAGTGGTCTAAGGCATTGCAGTGGTCTAAGACATCGCAGTGGTCTAAGGCATCGCAGTGGTCTAAGGCATCGCAGTGGTCTAAGGCATCGCAGTGGTCTAAGGCATCTCAGTTGTCTAAGGCATCGCATCGCAGTGGTCTAAGGCATCGCAGTGGTCTAAGGCATCGCAGTGGTTTAAGGCTTCGCAGTGGTCTAAGGCATCGCAGTGGTCTAAGGCATCGCAGTGGTCTAAGGCATCGCAGTGGTCTAAGGCATCGCAGTGGTCTAAGGCACCTCAGTGGTCTAAGGCATCGCAGTGGTCTAAGGCATCGCAGTGGTCTAAGGCATCGCAGTGGTCTAAGGCATCGCAGTGGTCTAAGGCATCGCAGTGGTCTAAGGCATCTCAGTGGTCTAAGGCATCGCAGTGGTCTAAGGCATCGCAGTGGTCTAAGGCATCGCAGTGGTCTAAGGCATCGCAGTGGTCTAAGGCATCGCAGTGCTAACTGTGCCACTAGAGATCCTGGTTCGAATCCAGGCTCTGTCGCAGCCGGCCGCGACCGGGAGACTCATGGGCGGTGCACAATTGGTCCAGGGTAGGGGAGGGAATGGCCTGCAGGGATGTAGCTCAGTTGATAGAGCATGGCGTTTGCAACGCCAGGGTTGTGGGTTCGATTCCCACGGGGGGCCAGTATAAAAAAAATATGTATTCACTAACTGTAAGTCGCTCTGGATAAGAGCGTCTGCTAAATGACTAAAATGTAAATGTAAATATGCAAAAAAAAGTACTCAGGATGCAAAGATTTGTTTTAGTTTTTTTAGAAATATTTTTCCTGCCAAATATAAGACGGGCAGTCTTTTTTCAGCACAACACCGGTCAGTAAAACCTTTTCAAACTAACTTCTTCAAGCATATAATAATGCTTAATTAATATTAATATAACCAGACAGTCTGTTTCTCAGTTCAGCATGTAACAGTTCACTGCCTCCCTCTTCACAAGTTCCCTGCCAGGAACACCAGCCTATTGACAGTTTCTGGCTTCAAAGTTGTCCTGTGGCATGTGACCACATTGCCCCCAGTGCTAAATGCTCTCTCAGAGGGTGAACTTGTGGCAGGGATGCATAAGTATTTTTTTGTCAGACAACTCACTTGTGGGAAGTTGGATGCGTGAACTCGCCACCACTCCAAAGGATCAGCCTGTCTGCTGCCTTCATCAGAGTGTAGCTGTCCAGCTCTGTCTGCTGCCTTCATCAGAGTGTAGCTGTCCAGCTCTGTCTGCTGCCTTCATCAGAGTGTAGCTGTCCATCTCTGTCTGCTGCCTTCATCAGAGTGTAGCTGTCCAGCTCTGTCTGCTGCCTTCATCAGAGTGTAGCTGTCCAGCACTTCTGGTTTTCTTAAAGAAGCTCCCAAGGCTCTTCTTGGACTTCTTTGCTGATTGTGGAGCAGTGGCAGCTTCTTTCTCTCAGGGTCGGTGTATTTGTCATTCAGGTAATTGAGGACCCTCATCTTAATCTCTCCGGTCAGTTTGGCTTCGCCCGCATTTGATTTCAGAACCTCCATCTTGAACAAATGGAGGACCGGCTTCAGATAGGACACACGCACGTATGTCTCTCCTGACAGGGCATCTGTGAAATCCTGGAGGGGCTTAAGTGCTGCCGTGATAGATTCATATACCTCAATGTCTTGCCAGGAGGGTGCAAGGTGCCGTGTTTTTTTGTCTGCTGCCAGGACTGTGTGATGGCCTTTTCCTGCTCCAGGACTCTTTCCATCATCTGCAGTCGAGATCCCCACCTTGTTGGGGACTCCGTGATGAGCTTGTGGAGGGGCAGTTTATCCTGTGCACCTGTCAGGGCTTTCTGCTTCTTCCAACTATAGGAAAATGTGCTGACCACTTTCTGGGAAACCCGAGGTTAGTTTTGGACACTACTCTCTGAAAAATAAAAAGGTGAAAAATAATGACATATGAATCACAATTATAGAATATAATTAACATTGCATCTGCTGTAATTACAACAATTTACAGCATGAACACTGGACATGATTACATATGTAATCCATATATAGATTTACATACAACTGTTGTGATTAAGAGAGCTATGTTGCTTTAGAAAATTGGATAATTTATTGAGTAGGCTATTTATTATTGAAAGAGAGACGATATATTCATATATTGAAACCATAGGCTAATGTATCAATTATAAATAAAAGCAATTCTGCCCACAAATGTTCTATAGGATTGAGGTCAGGGCTTTGTGATGGCCACTCCAATACCTTGACTTTGTTGTCCTTAAGCCATTTTGCCACAATGTTGGAAGTATGCTTGAGGTCATCCAGGCTCTGTCGTAGCCGGCTGTGACCGGGAGACCCATGGGGCGGCGCACAATTGGCCCAGCGTCGTCCAGGGTAGGGGAGGGAATGGCCGGCAGGGATGTAGCTCAGTTGGTAGAGCAACGCCAGGGTTGTGGGTTCAATTCCCACTGGGGGCCAGCATGAAAAAATAAAATAATAATGTATGCACTCACTAACTGTAAGTCGCTCTGGATAAGAGCGTCTGCTAAATGACTAATATGTAAAATGTCATTGTCCATTTGGAAGACCCATTTGCGACCAAGCTTTAACTTCCTGACTGATGTCTTGAGATGTTGCTTCAATATATCCACATAATTGTCCTTCCTCATGATGCCATCTATTTTGTGAAGTGCACCAGTCCCTCCTGCAGCAAAGCACACCCACAGCATGATGCTGCAACCCACGTGCTTCACGATTGGAATGGTGTTCTTCGGCTTGCAAGTTACCCCCTTTTTCCTCCAAACATAACAATGGTCATTATGGCCAAACAGTTCTATTTTTGTTTCATCAGACCAGAGGACATTTCTCCAAAAAGTACGATCTTTGTCCCCATGTGCAGTTGCAAACCGTAGTCTGGCTTTTTTTACGGCGGTTTTGGAGCAGTGGCTTCTTCCTTGCTGAGCGGCCTTTCAGGTTACGTCGATATAGGATTCGTTTTACTGTGGATATAGATACTTTTGTACCCGTTTCCTCCAGCATCTTCACAAGGTCCTTTGCTGTTGTTCTGGGATTGATTTGCACTTTTCGCACCAAAGTACGTTCATCTCTAGGAGACAGAACGCGTCTCCTTCCTGAGCGGTATGACGGCTGCGTGGTCCCATGGTGTTTATACTTGCGTACTATTGTTTGTACAGATGAACATGGTACCTTCAGGCGTTTGGAAATTGCTCCCAAGGATGAGCCAGACTTGTGGAGGTCTACAATATTTCTTTCTGAGGTCTTGGCTGATTTATTTTGATTTTCCCATGATGTCAAGCAAAGAGGCACTGAGTTATACATCCACAGGTACACCTCCAATTAACTCAAATGATGTCACCTGAGGATGGCTCACCCCTTGTCACGATCGTTACATGAACCGGACCAAGGCGCAGCGTGATAAGCGTACATTCTTTTAATGAGTACACACACTAAAAAAACTATAAACGATACGTGAAGTCCTAGGGTTAAACACAAACCTTACGGATTAAGATCCCACAATACAAAAGTGCCAACAGGCTGCCTAAGTATGGTTCCCAATCAGAGACAACGAGAATCAGCTGCCTCTGATTGGGAACCACCCTGGCCAACATAGAAATACAACGATCTAGAACAGAAACCTAGAAAACTAAACATAGAAACTAACACCCTGGCTCAACCTTAAAGAGTCCCCAGAGCCAGGGCGTGACAGTAGCCCCCCCAAAGGGAGGGGCCGGGTGGACATTCCGCCTCGGAGGCGGATCCGGCTCCGGGCGTGACCACCACTCTCTCTCTCGCCCACGTGGTCTGGCCCTGCTGGCCGGAGCTGGACTTAACACCGGTGGAGCGGATTGCTCTGGCTCCGGCGTGGAGCAGCTGACCGGTGCCGGACCAGGCACAGGTGGAACAGGCACGGACCGTGCCGGACTGACGACGCGCACCACTGGCTTGGTGCGGGGAGCGGGAACGGGCCGGACCGGGCTGACGACGCGCACCACTGGCTTGGTGCGGGGAGCAGGAATGGGCCGGACCGGGCTGACGACGCGTACCACTGGCTTGGTGCGGGGAGCAGGAACGGGCCGGACCGGGCTGACGACACGCACCACTGCCTTGGTGCGGGGAGCAGGAACAGGCCGGACCGGGCTGGCGACGCGCACCATGGGCTTGGTGCGGGGAGCAGGAACAGGCCGGACCGGGCTGGCGACGTGCACCACTGGCTTGGTGCGGGGAGCAGGAACAGGCCGGGCTGGACTGGGAACACGTACCATAGGCTTGGTGCGGAGGGCCGGAACGGGCCGGGCTGGACTGGGAACACGCACCATTAGCATGGTGCGGGTAGCCAGAACGGGCCGGGCCGGACTGTGGAGGCAGACTGGAGGTCTGGAGCAGAGAGCTGACACAACCCGTCCTGGCTGAATGTCTACTTCCACACAATATGTGTGAGGCATCAGCACAGGACGTACAGGGCTGTGCACTCGTACTGGCGCTACAGCACGTGGCACTGGCGCAGGATATACGGGACCGAGGAGGCGTACTGGAGGCCACGAGCGTTGAGCCGGCACACTCCGTCCTGGCTGCATGCCCACCTTAGCACGACACGTGCGTGGTGCTAGCACAGGACGTACAGGACTGTGCCGGAACACTCACGGCACAGTACGTGGCTCCGCATAACACGGAGCCTGCCCTTTTAGCCCCCAACATTTTTTTTCTTGGGGCTGTCTCTCAGGCTTCGTCCTCGGCCGGTACCCACTGCGTTGGCGCTGCTCCTCTCTGTAGCGCACCTCCACAGTCTCCTCCCAAGGACAGCGATCCATTCCGGCCTGGATCTCTTCCCAAGTCCAGGATCCCTTCCCGTCCAGGATCTCCTCCCAAGTCCAGGCTGTCCGTTCCTGGACACGCTGCTTGGTCCTCCTTTGGTGGGATCTTCTGTCACGATCGTTACATGAACCGGACCAAGGCACAGCGTGATAAGCGTACATTCTTTTAATGAGTACACACACAAAAAAAACTATAAACGATACGTGAAGTCCTAGGGTTAAACACAAACCTTATGGATCAAGATCCCACAATACAAAAGTGCCAACAGGCTGCCTAAGTATGGTTCCCAATCAGAGACAACGAGAATCAGCTGCCTCTGATTGGGAACCACCCTGGCCAACATAGAAATACAACGATCTAGAACAGAAACCTAGAAAACTAAACATAGAAACTAACACCCTGGCTCAACCTTAAAGAGTCCCCAGAGCCAGGGCGTGACACCCCTCACAGTTCTGGGTGACTTTAACCTCCCTATGTCTGCCTTTGACTCATTTCTCTCTGCCTCCTTCTTTCCACTCCTTTCCTCTTTTGACCTCACTCTCTCACCGTCCCCCCCTACTCACAAGGCAGGAAATACGCTTGACCTCATCTTTACTAGATGCTGTTCTTCTACTAATCTCACTGCAACTCCCCTCCAAGTCTCCGACCACTACTTTGTATCCTTTTCTCTCTCGCTCTCCTCCAACACTACTCACTCTGCCCCTACTCAGATGGTAATGCGCCGTCGCCACCTTCGCTGTATCTCTCCCGCTACTCTCTCCTCTTCCATCCTATCATCTCTTCCCTCTGCTCAATCCTTCTCCCTCCGATCTCCTGATTCTGCCTCCTCAACCCTCCTCTCCTCCCTTTCTGCATCCTTTGACTCTCTATGTCCCCTATCCTCCCGGCCGGCTCGGTCCTCCCCTCCTGCTCTGTGGCTTGACGACTCATTGCGAGCTCACAGAAGAGGGCTCCGGGCAGCCGAGCGGAAATGGAGGAAAACTAGACTCCCTGCGGACCTGTCATCTTTTCACTCCCTCCTCTCTACATTTTCTTCCTCTGTTTCTGCTGCTAAAGCCACTTTCTACCACTCTAAATTTCCTCCTCCTCCTCCCCCTCCCTCCTCCCTCTCTGTGGATGACTTTGTCAACCATTTTGAAAAGAAGGTTGACGACATCCGATCCTCATTTATTAAGTCAATTGACACCGCTGGTCCTGCTCACACTGCCCTACCCTATGCTTTGACTTCTTTCTCCCCTCTCTCTCCAGATAAAATCTTGCGACTTGTGACGGCCGGCCGCCCAACAACCTGCCCGCTTGACCCTATCCCCTCCTCTCTTCTCCAGACCATTTCCGGAGACCTTCTCCCTTACCTCACCTCGCTCATCAACTCAACCTGGTCCCTTCCGTCTTCAAGAGAGCGAGAGTTGCACCCCTCCTCAAAAAATCTACACTCGATCCCTCCAATGTCAACAACTACAGACCAGTATCCCTTCTTTATTTTCTCTCCAAAACTCTTGAGCGTGCCGTCTCTAGCCAACTCTCCTGCTATCTCTCTCAGAATGACCATCTTGATCCAAACCAATCAGGCTTCAAGACTGGTCATTCAACTGAGACTGCTCTTCTCTGTGTCATGGAGGCTCTCCGCACTGCTAAAGCTAACTCTCTCTCCTCTGCTCTTATCCTTCTAGACCTATCTGCTGCCTTTGATACTGTGAACCATCAGATTCTCCACTCCACCCTCTCCGAGTTGGGCATCTCCAACGCTGCTCACTCTTGGATTGCTTCCTACCTGACAGGTCGCTCCTACCAGGTGGCGTGGCGAGAATCTGTCTCCGCACCACATGCTCTCACCACTGGTGTCCCCCAGGGCTCAGCCCTCTCCTATTATCTCTATACACCAAGTCACTTGGCTCTGTCATATCCTCATATGGTCGCTCCTATCATTGCTAAGCAGATGACACACAATTCATTTTCTCCTTTCCCCCTTCTGATAACTAGGTGGCGAATCGCATCTCTGCATGTCTGGCAGACATATCAGCGTGGATGTCGGATCACCACCTCAAGCTGAACCTCGGCAAGACGGAGCTGCTCTTCCTCCCGGGGAAGGACTGCCCACTCCATGATCTCGCCATCACGGTTGACAACTCCATTGTGTCCTCCTCCCAGAGTGCAAAGAACCTTGGCTTGACCCTTGACAACATCCTGTCATTCTCCGCTAACATCAAAGCGGTGACCCGATCCTGCAGGTTCATGCTCTACAACATTCGCAGAGTACGACCCTACCTTACACAGAAAGCGGCACAGGTCCTAATCCAGGCACTTGTCATCTCCCGTCTGGATTACTGCAACTCGCTGTTGGCTGGGCTCCCTGCCTGTGCCATTAAACCCCTACAACTTATCCGGAACGCTGCAGCCCGTCTGGTGTTCAACCTTCCCAAGTTCTCTCATGTCACCCCGCTCCTCCGCACACTCCACTGGCTTCCAGTTGAAGCTTGCATCTACTACAAAACCATGGTGCTTGCCTACGGAGCTCTGAGGGGAATGGCACCTCCTTACCTTCAGGCTCTGATCAGACCCTACACCCAAACGAGGGCACTACGTTCATCCACCTCTGGCCTGCTATACCCCCCTACCTCTACGGAAGCACAGTTCCCACTCACCCCAGTCAAAGCTATTCGCTGCTCTGGCACCCCAATGGTGGAACAAGCTCCCCCACGACGCCAGGACAGCGGAGTCACTGACCACCTTCTGGAGACACTTGAAACCCTACCTCTTTAAGGAATACCTGGAATAGTATAACAGTAATCCTTCTACCCCCCCATAAAAAAAGGGTGGTTGTCCCACTGGCTATCCTAAGGTGAATGTACCAATTTGTAAGTCGCTCTGGATAAGAGCGTCAGCTAAATGACTTAAATGTAAACGTAAATTAGCCTATCAGAAGCTTCTAAAGCCATGACATCATTTTCTGGAATGTTCCAAGCTGTTTAAAGGCACAGTCAACTTAATGTATGTAAACTTCTGACCCAGTGGAATTTTGACGCAGTGAATTTTACGTGAATTAATCTGTCTGTAAACAATTGTTGGAAAAATTACTTGTGTCACGCATAAAGTTGCCAAAACTATAGTTTGTTAACAAGAAATTTGTGGAGTGGTTGAAAAACAAGTTTTTTTGTCTAGGTAACTGTAACTCTGTTTTCAAGGTGAATGACTGTAACTGGGTTTTCTACGTGACTGACTGTAACCGTGTTGTCTAGTTGACCGACTAACTCTTGGTTGTCTAGCTGACTGACTGTAGCTGTGTTCTTTAGGTGACTGTAACTGTTGTCTAGGTGACTGACTTTAGCCATATTGTCTAGGTGACTGACTGTAACTGTGTTGTCTAGGTGACTAACTGTAGCTGTGTTGTCTAGGTGACTGACTGTAACTGTGTTGTCTAGGTGACTGACTTTAGCCATATTGTCTAGGTGACTGACTGTAACTGTGTTGTCTAGGTGACTAACTGTAGCTGTGTTGTCTAGGTGACTAACTGTAGCTGTTTTGTCTAGGTGACTGTAACTACACTGTCTAGGTGACTGATTAACTGTGTTGTTTAGGTGACTAACTAACTGGGTTGGGTAGGTGACTAACTAACTGGGTTGGGTAGGTGACTAACTAACTGGGTTGGGTAGGTGACTAACTGTAACTGTGTTGTCTATGTGATTGACTAGAACTCTTTTGTCTAGGTGACTGTAACTCTGTTTTCTAGGTGACTGACTGCAACTGGGTTGTTTACGTGACTGACTGTAACCTTGTTGTCTAATTGAGTGACTGACTGTTTGTGGTCTAGTTTACAGACTGTAGCTGTGTTGTGTAGGTGACTGTAACTCTGTTGCAGGGTGACTGACTAACGTTGTTATCTATCTTACTGACTTTAACTCTATGTTGTCTAGGTGACTAAATATAACTATTTTGTCTAGCTGACTGTAACACTGTATTCTAGGTGACTGAATGTAACTGGGTTTTCTAGGTGACTGATTGTAACTGTGTTGTCTATGTGACTGATTTTAACTGTCTGTTGTCTAGGTGACTGACTAAAACTGTGTTGTCTAGATGACTGACTGCAACTCTGTTGTCTATGTGACTGACTAGAACTATTTTGTCTAGCTGACTGTAACACTGTATTCTAGGTAACTGAATGTAACTGGGTTGTGTAGGTGACTGTTACTCTGTTGTCTAGATGACTGACTAACTCTGTTGTCTAGGTGACTGACTGTAACTGTGTTGTAGATATGACTGAATTTAACTGTGTTGTCTTGGTGACTGACTAACTGTGTTGTCTAGGTGACTGACTGAAACGGTGTTGTCTAGATGACTGACTTTCACTGTTGTCTATGTGACTGACTTTCACTGTTGTCTAGGTGACTAACTTTAACTGTCATTTGTCTAGTTGACTGAAAAACGGTGTTGTCTTGGTGACTTAAACTGTGTTTTATAGATGACTTAGTTTAAATGTGTTGTCTATGTGACTGACTGGAGCTGTGTTGTCTATGTGACTGACAGCCCTGTCAAAACTGTTCGCTGCTCTGGCACCCCAATGGTGGAACAAGCTCCCTCACGACGCCAGGACAGCGGAGTCACTCACCACCTTCCGGAGACACTTGAAACCCCAACTCTTTAAGGAATACCTGGGATAGGAGAAAGTAATCCTTCTACCCCCACTTACCCCACCCCAAAGAGAAGAAAAAAAACAAATTGTGAAGTGGTTGTCCCACTGGCTATAAGGTGAATGCACCAATTTGTAAGTGGCTCTGGATAAGAGCGTCTGCTAAATGACGAACATTAAAATGTAAATGTAGAACTCTTTTGTATAGGTGACCGTAACTATGTTTTATAAATGACTGACTGTAACCGTGTTGTCTAGTTGAGTGACTGGTTGTGGTCTAGCTGACTGACTGTAGCTGTGTTGTGTATGTGACTGTAACTCTATTGTCTAGGTGACTGTAACTGTGTTTTCTTTGTGACTTAGTTTAAATGTGTTATCTAGGTGACTGACTAACTGTGTTGTCTAGGTGACTGACTAACTGTGTTGTCTAGGTGACTGACTAACTGTGTTGTCTAGGTGACTGACTAACTGTGTTGTCTTTGTGACTGTCTTTAACTGTCTGTTGTCTAGGTGACTGACAAACTGTGTTGTCTAGGTGACTGTATCTGTGTTTTACAGGTGTCTTAGTTTAACTGTGTTGTCTAGGTGACTAACTGGAGCTGTGTTGTCTTTGTGACTGACTGTAACTGGGTTGTCTACGTGACTGACTAACTGTTTGTTTTCTATGTGACTGACTAGAACATTTTGTCTAGGTGACTGTAACTATTTTTTCTAGGTGACTGACTGCAACTGGGTTGTCTAGATGACTGACTGTAACTGTGTTGTCTAGATGACTGACTGTAACTGGGTTGTCTAGTTGAGAGACTAACTGGTTGTGGTCTAGGTGACTGACTGCAACTGGGTTGTCCACGTGACTGACTGTAACTGTGTTGTCTAGGTGACTGACTAATTGTGTTGTCTAGCTGACTGACTGTGAATGTGTTGTCTAAGTGACTGACTGTAACTGTGTTGTCTATGTGACTGACTTTAACAGTCTGTTTTCTAGGTGACTGACTGTAACTTTGTTGTCTAGGTGACTGACTAAAAGTTATGTTTGGGTGACTGAATGTAACTGTGCTGTCTAGGTGACTGACTAAATGTGTTATCGAAAGTGACTGACTGTAACTGTGTTGTCTAGCTGACAGTCTAACTGTGTGTTCTCTAGGTGACTGACTGTAACTGTGTTGTCTACGTGACTGACTGCAGCTGTGTTGTCTAGGTGACTGACTGCAACTCTGTTGCCAGGTGACTGACTAACTGTGTTGTCTAGCTGACAGTCTAACTGTGTGTTCTCTAGGTGACTGACTGTACCTGTGTTGTCTAGGTAATGGACTGTAACTGTGTTGTCTAGGTAATGGACTGTAACTGTGTTGTCTAGGTAATGGACTGTAACTGTGTTGTAAAGTTATATGACTAACTGTTTCTTGTCTAGATGACTGAATGTAAGTGTCTGCTGTGTAGTTGACTGACTGTAGTTGTCCATTGTCTATGTGACTGATTAACAATGTTGTCTGCGGAAGCATAGTTCCCGCTCAGCCCAGTCAAAACTGTTCGCTGCTCTGGCACCCCAACGGTGGAACAAGCTCCCTCACGACGCCAGGACAGCGGAGTCACTCACCACCTTCCGGAGACATTTGAAACCCCACCTCTTTAAGGAATACCTGGGATAGGATAAAGTAATCCTTCTACACCCCCCTTACCCCAACCCACCCCCCCAAAAAAAAGTAGTCTACGTGACTAACTGTAACCGTGTTGTCTAGGTAATGGACTGTAAATGTGTTGTCTAGTTATCTGACTAACTGTTTATTGTCTAGGTAAGTCATTGTAAAGTGGTTATCCCACTGGCTATAAGGTGAATGCACCTATTTGTAAGTCGCTCTGGATAAGAGCGTCTGCTAAATGACGTAAATGTAAATGTAAATGTCTTGGTGACTGAATGTAACTTGTTGTCTAGGTGACTGACTAGAACACTGTTGTCTAGGTGACCGACTACAACACTGTTGTCTAGGTGACTGACAATAATGATTTTGTCTAGGTTACTGTAAGTCTGTTGTCTAGGTGACTGACAGTAAATGTGTTGTCCAGGTGACCGACTGTAACCCCCTGTTGTGTAGGTGACTGACTAATTGTGTTGTCTAGGTCACTGACTGTACCTTTGATGTCTAGGTGACTGTAACTCTGCTGTCTAGGTGACTGACTGTAACTGGGCTGTCTGCATGACTGACTGTAACTGTGTTGTCTATGTTACTGACTGTGACATCTAGGTGAATGACTAACTGTTTGTTTTCTAGGTGACTGATTGTAACTCTGTTGTCTAGGTGATTGACTGCAACTATGTTGTCAAGGTGACTGACTAACCTTTTGATGTCTAGGTGACTGACTGTAACTGTGTTTTCAATGTGACTGACTATAACTGTGTTGTGTAGTTGACTTACTGTAGCTTTTTTGTGTAGGTGACTGTAACTACGCTGTCTAGGTGACTGACTAACTGTGTTGTCTAGGTGACTAACTAACTGGGTTGGGTAGGTGACTAACTGTAACTGTGTTGTCTATGTGATTGACTAGAACTCTTTTGTCTAGGTGACTGTAACTCTGTTTTCTAGGTGACTGACTGCAACTGGGTTGTTTACGTGACTGACTGTAACCTTGTTGTCTAATTGAGTGACTGACTGTTTGTGGTCTAGTTTACAGACTGTAGCTGTGTTGTGTAGGTGACTGTAACTCTGTTGCAGGGTGACTGACTAACGTTGTTATCTATCTTACTGACTTTAACTCTATGTTGTCTAGGTGACTAAATATAACTATTTTGTCTAGCTGACTGTAACACTGTATTCTAGGTGACTGAATGTAACTGGGTTTTCTAGGTGACTGATTGTAACTGTGTTGTCTATGTGACTGATTTTAACTGTCTGTTGTCTAGGTGACTGACTAAAACTGTGTTGTCTAGATGACTGACTGCAACTCTGTTGTCTATGTGACTGACTAGAACTATTTTGTCTAGCTGACTGTAACACTGTATTCTAGGTAACTGAATGTAACTGGGTTGTGTAGGTGACTGTTACTCTGTTGTCTAGATGACTGACTAACTCTGTTGTCTAGGTGACTGACTGTAACTGTGTTGTAGATATGACTGAATTTAACTCTGTTGTCTTGGTGACTGACTAACTGTGTTGTCTAGGTGACTGACTGAAACGGTGTTGTCTAGATGACTGACTTTCACTGTTGTCTATGTGACTGACTTTCACTGTTGTCTAGGTGACTAACTTTAACTGTCATTTGTCTAGTTGACTGAAAAACGGTGTTGTCTTGGTGACTTAAACTGTGTTTTATAGATGACTTAGTTTAAATGTGTTGTCTATGTGACTGACTGGAGCTGTGTTGTCTATGTGACTGACAGCCCTGTCAAAACTGTTCGCTGCTCTGGCACCCCAATGGTGGAACAAGCTCCCTCACGACGCCAGGACAGCGGAGTCACTCACCACCTTCCGGAGACATTTGAAACCCCACCTCTTTAAGGAATACCTGGGATAGGATAAAGTAATCCTTCTACACCACCCTTACCCCAACCCACCCCCCAAAAAAAAAGTAGTCTACGTGACTAACTGTAACCGTGTTGTCTAGGTAATGGACTGTAAATGTGTTGTCTAGTTATCTGACTAACTGTTTATTGTCTAGGTAAGTCATTGTAAAGTGGTTAGCCCACTGGCTATAAGGTGAATGCACCTATTTGTAAGTCGCTCTGGATAAGAGCGTCTGCTAAATGACGTAAATGTAAATGTAAATGTCTTGGTGACTGAATGTAACTTGTTGTCTAGGTGACTGACTAGAACACTGTTGTCTAGGTGACCGACTACAACACTGTTGTCTAGGTGACTGACAATAATGATTTTGTCTAGGTTACTGTAAGTCTGTTGTCTAGGTGACTGACAGTAAATGTGTTGTCCAGGTGACTGACTGTAACCCCTGTTGTGTAGGTGACTGACTAATTGTGTTGTCTAGGTCACTGACTGTACCTTTGATGTCTAGGTGACTGTAACTCTGCTGTCTAGGTGACTGACTGTAACTGGGCTGTCTGCATGACTGACTGTAACTGTGTTGTCTATGTTACTGACTGTGACATCTAGGTGAATGACTAACTGTTTGTTTTCTAGGTGACTGATTGTAACTCTGTTGTCTAGGTGATTGACTGCAACTATGTTGTCAAGGTGACTGACTAACCTTTTGATGTCTAGGTGACTGACTGTAACTGTGTTTTCAATGTGACTGACTATAACTGTGTTGTGTAGTTGACTTACTGTAGCTTTTTTGTGTAGGTGACTGTAACTACGCTGTCTAGGTGACTGATTAACTGTGTTGTCTAGGTGACAGACGGTAACTGTGTTGTCTATGTGACTGACTTTAACTGTCTGTTGTCTAGGTGACTGGACTAACTGTGTAGCCTAGGTGACTGTTTTGTAGGTTACCTACTTTAGCTATGTTGTCTAGGTGACAGACTGTTGCTGTGTTTTGTAGGTGACTGTTTTGTCTAGGTTAATGACTTTAACTAGGTTGTCTACATGACTGACTTTAACAGTGTTGTGTAGTTGACTGACTAACTGTTTGTTCTCTATGTGACTGATTCTAACTGTGTTGTCTAGGAGACTGACTAACTGTGTTGTCTAGGTGACTGACTAATTGTGTTGTCTGACTGACTGACTGTGTTGTCTAGATGACTGACTAAAAGTTATGTTTAGTTGACTGAATGTTACTGTGTTGTCTAGGTGACTGACTGACTGTTGTCTAGGTGACTGACTAAAAGTTATGTTTAGTTGACTGATTGTAACTTTGTTGTCTATGTGACTGACTTTAAATGTCTGTTGTCTAGGTGACTGACTGTAACTGTGTTGTCTAGGTGACTGACTAAAAGTTATGTTTGGGTGACTGAATGTAACTGTGCTGTCTAGGTGACCTGACTAAATGTGTCATTGAGGAGACTGACTGTAACTGTGTTGTCTAGCTGACAGTCTAACTGTGTGTTCTCTAGGTGACTAACTGTAGCTGTGTTGTTTAGGTGACTGACTTTAACTCTGTTGTCCAGGTGACTGACTATAACTATTTTGTCGAGGTGACTGTAATTCTGATGTCTAGGTGACTAACTGTAACTGTGTTGTCTAGGTAACAGACTGTAACTGTGTTGTCTAGTTATATGACTAACTTTTTATTGTCTAGGTCCCGTGTAGCTCAGTTGGTAGAATATGGCGCTTGCAACGCCAGGGTTGTGGGTTCGATTCCCTTGGGGGGCCAGTATGAAAATATATGCACTCACTAACTGTAAGTCGCTCTGGATAAGAGTGTCTGCTAAATGACTGAAATGTAAATGTAGGTGACTGAATGTAACTATTTTGTCTATGTGACTCAAAGTAAGTGTATGTTGTCTAGTTGACTGACTGTAAATTTGTTGTCAAGGTGACCGACTTTAACTGTGCTCTCTAGGTGACTGACTGTATGTATTGTCTACTTGACTGACTAGAACACTGTTGTCTAGGTGACTGACAATAATGATGTAGTCTAGATTACTGTAAGTTTGTTGTCTAAGTGACTGACAGTAAATGTGTTGTCCAGGTGACTGACTGTAACCCCTGTTGTGTAGTTGACTGACTGTAACTGTGTTGTTTCATGACTGACTAACTGTGTTGTCTAGGTCACTGATTGTAACTCTATTGTGTAGGTGACTGATTGTAACTCTGTTGTCTAGGTGATTGACTGTGACTGTGTTATCTAGGTGAATGACTAACTGTTTGTGGTCTAGGTGACTGACTGTGACTGTGTTGTCTAGGTGACTGACTGTAACTGTGTTGTCTAGGTTATTGACTGTGACTGTGTTGTCTAGGTGACTGACTGTGACTGTGTTGTCTAGGTGACTGACTGTGACTGTGTTGTCTAGGTGACTGACTGTAACTGTCTTGTTGTCTGGGTGACTTTCTGTAACTGTCTTTTGTCTAGGTGACTGACTGTCATTATGTTGTCTAGGTGACTGTAATACTGTTTTCTAAGTGACTGACTAACTGTGTTGTCTCGGTGACTGAATGTAACTATATTGTCTTGGTGACTGACTATAACTCTGTTGTCCAGGTGACTGTAACTCTGTTGTCTATGTGACTGACTAACTGTGTTGTCTAGGTGACTGAATGTAACTATGTTGTCTTGGTTACTGACTATAACTCTGTTGTCAATGGGACTGACTGTATCTCTGTTTTCTAAGTGACTGACTGTAAGTGTGTTGTCTCAGTGACTGACTTTACCTATCTGTTGTCTAGGTGACTAACTGTAAATGTGTTGTCTATGTGAATGACTAACTTTTGTCTAGGTGACTGAATAAATGTTTTTTGTCCATTGATTGACTAACTGTGTTCTCCAGGTGAGTGACTGTAACTGTGACGTAAATGTGACTGACTTTAACTGTATGTTGTCTAGTTGACTGACTAACTTTGTTGTCCAGGTGACTGACTTTAACTGTGTTCTTGAGGTGACTGACTGTAAATGTGTTGTCTAGGTGACTGACAGTAACTCTGTTGTGTAGATGACAGACTGTAACTGTGTTGTCTAGGTGATTGAATATGTGTTTGTTTTCCAGGTGACTGACTAATTGTCTGTTGTCTAGGTGACTGACTATAACTGTGTTGTCTTGGTGACTGACTAACTGTTTGTTGTCTAGGTGACTGTCTGTAACTGTATGTTGTCTAGGTGACTGTCTATAACCCTGTTGTCCAGGTGACTGTAACTCGGTTGTTGTTATGATGATTTGTGATTCATTCATGAATGGTTAAATCATAATCTGTATGTGGACAGAGAACAAGGATAAGAAATGTGTTATTGGTGTCACAAGTGAGTAACAGAACTTCAGTGTGCCAAGATAGATTGGGGGCCACTGTTGCTAATCTTAGGATGGGTGCGTGATGGAATGGCCTGGCTAGGGTGCCACATGATACCAAGTAGGCAATGATGGCTAGCAACTGTGTAAGATAAGAATAGATTGGAAGTGCATTATATAAGCTGAGAGATGTTGTATGGAAGTCATTCAGATGGCAGGAGGCTATGTCCATACCCCCTATCATTGAATCCAATATTGTGACCATCAAATAATGACTGAATCCAATCTCCATCTGTGTAACCTACTCTCTTGCATCCTGAACTTCTCAATACCAGAAACTCATCATAGCAGATTGGTGTCTAAACGAACAGGATGCAGTTCACAGCCGAACTAACAGGGAAGCAGACTTGATGCAGTTCACAGCCGAACTAACAGGGAAGCAGACTTGATGCAGTTCACAGCCGAACTAACAGGGAAGCAGACAGCCGAACTAACAGGGAAGCAGACAGCCGAACTAACAGGGAAGCAGACAGCCGAACTAACAGGGAAGCAGACAGCCGAACTAACAGGGAAGCAGACTTGATGCAGTTCACAGCCGAACTAACAGGGAAGCAGACTTGATGCAGTTCACAGCCGAACTAACAGGGAAGCAGACTTGATGCAGTTCACAGCCGAACTAACAGGGAAGCAGACTTGATTATGTCAAACTCTGCTTACCTGTGGTAAAGCTAAGCTGTAACGAACATTTAAAAAAATATATATATTTTAAAGGGGGACGATGAGTGGTGTTGAGGTGTATAATGGATATAAGTAGAGGGTGTTGAGGTGTATAATGGATATAAGTAGAGGGATCAAATTAGACAATAACAGGGTGCTATGATTCTGAGCAGGATTAGATCAGATCAGAGTAATGACTAAAAACAAAGGAGGAGAAGGAGAGTGGGTTTAACAGGATTGGGTTTAGGGTCTTTTAATGTGTATGACATTATAAAATAGGTCAGAGGTTCGAGTCCTCAACATGACGAGATTATAAAGGGTATGACATTATATAATAGGTTTGAGTCCAATAAAGTCAAAAGAAACATTATAAAATAGGTCAGAGGTTCGAGTCCTCAAGATGACGAGATTATAAGGTGTGATAAATAGGTTCAAGTCCTGTGATGAAAGAATAAACATTGTTCAGAGGTTCGAGTCCTCAAGGAAACAGAATAAAGAGATAGATGTGAAAAGGTTCAAGGCCTCAACCGTGTTATAAAAGCCCTATGAGAGAATTAGTCCCTTGTAAATTACTCAAAATGGCCAGGAGAGGGAGCAGTAACATGTTGAATCATAGCACCAAAGACAAAATAGGCAAATTACATTTTAATACAGATCAAGATTGAGATTTGATTTAAGTATTTGATTACTAATATTGCATGAACTAATAGTAGTAATGAATGGCCAGCTTAGTAGACCGGTATCTGGAAAAACAGTCACCATTAAGAGTAAAGCAGAGCTTCATTTAACTCCAAGAGAGAGACTGGAAATGACGGAATTATTACAGACAAATCTGCATTTAGAACAAGTCTCTTGTAAAAGTAATATAAATCAAATAATTTGCAAATGGATGTTAAGTAAATTAGGATTTTTCTATGTGGAACCATATCTTAGTGAATTATCAGCATGGACAGATAATGAGTATCCTCAAGACGGTAGTTTTAAAAGGGATCAATTACAGGTATAATGGATAATACAGCCATAAGAACCCGGAATGGGATTTAGATTATATGAAAGAGGTGTATAAATTATGGGATTTAGATTATATGAAAGAGGTGTATAAATTATGGGATTTAGATTATATGAAAGAGGTGTATAAATTATGGGATTTAGATTATATGAAAGAGGTGTATCAATTATGGGATTTAGATTATATGAAAGAGGTGTATAAATTATGGGATTTAGATTATATGAAAGAGGTGTAAAAATTATGGGACTTAGATTATATGAAAGAGGTGTATAAATTATGGGATTTAGATTATATGAAAGAGGTGTATCAATTATGGGATTTAGATTATATGAAAGAGGTGTATAAATTATGGGACTTAGATTATATGAAAGAGGTGTATAAATTATGGGATTTAGATTATATGAAAGAGGTGTATAAATTATGGGACTTAGATTATATGAAAGAGGTGTATAAATTATGGGACTTAGATTATATGAAAGAGGTGTATAAATTATGGGATTTAGATTATATGAAAGAGGTGTATAAGTTATGGGATTTAGATTATATGAAAGAGGTGTATAAATTATGGGATTTAGATTATATGAAAGAGGTGTATCAATTATGGGATTTAGATTATATGAAAGAGGTGTATAAATTATGGGATTTAGATTATATGAAAGAGGTGTATAAATTATGGGATTTAGATTATATGAAAGAGGTGTATCAATTATGGGATTTAGATTATATGAAAGAGGTGTATAAATTATGGGATTTAGATTATATGAAAGAGGTGTATAAATTATGGGACTTAGATTATATGAAAGAGGTGTATAAATTATGGGATTTAGATTATATGAAAGAGGTGTATCAATTATGGGATTTAGATTATATGAAAGAGGTGTATAAATTATGGGACTTAGATTATATGAAAGAGGTGTATAAATTATGGGATTTAGATTATATGAAAGAGGTGTATAAATTATGGGACTTAGATTATATGAAAGAGGTGTATAAATTATGGGACTTAGATTATATGAAAGAGGTGTATAAATTATGGGATTTAGATTATATGAAAGAGGTGTATAAATTATGGGATTTAGATTATATGAAAGAGGTGTATAAATTATGGGATTTAGATTATATGAAAGAGGTGTATCAATTATGGGACTTAATGTGTTTACAATGGCTGGTAAATATAATAAGGAAGGAGGAAAAGTCAGTTATGATATTAGGTCATTTGGTAATGGAGCAACATAATCTACCTTTATGAAAAGAGTCAGTCCACGTGGGCTATTCCCTAAACTCAGGTCAACATACATGTTTCCTATAGTTAAAATAAATAACTTTGAGATCAAACGGTGGCGCGAGGAATGCATGGCATTGTGGTTACAAAGGTTTGGTAGAGCTTTTGAACCGGCAGAAAGAAAGTTTAGAGGTCATACAGGACGAATAAACATTGAAATAATTAGATCTACTAGAGAGCAAGGAATATAAAATGATATTTACAATAATCAACCAGAACCAAAAGGTTGATTTAAACAATAGATTAGCAAATACAATTATGGAATTTTTTGTTGAAACAAGGGAACCGTAATACTCGAGGGAGGTAGAGAGAGGAAATTGGACTCCTGCCCAACCGCACCCTAACTCCCAGAATAAACCTAGAGAGGTTGAAGGTGTCCTTTAAGTAAACAGGAAGTCCAGAATTAGTGGAACTATGCAAAGTGATCATATATCTCTCCCATTACAAATTGATTAGGAGGATATTAATTTTCAACATTAATTTATAGTAAACGCTACAACTACTATGGCGTTCATGGGAAGAGACCTTTTAAGTAAACTCGATGCAACCATTTTTTGTTCACCAGATGGCATCGAGGTATATGGAACAACAGGCTATTTTATGAACAAAGAGCAGAGGGTAATTTTAATTTGAAAGAGTGCATAATCAATTAAATGAATGTGTATGATAAGTTTATATAACTTTGGATAATAAGCTTTGATAGAACATTATATAGGTAATGGACTGTAAATGTGTTGTCTAGTTATCTGACTAACTGTTTATTGTCTAGGTGACTGAATGTAACTGTTTTGTCTATGTGACTGAAAGTATGTATTTTGTCTACTATTATTTGTCTACTAACTACTGACTGTAGTTGTCTGTTGTTTATGTGACTGATTAACAATGTTGTCTAGATAACTGACTAACTGTGTTGTCTAGGTGACTTACTGTAACTGTGTTGTCTAGGTGACTGACTGTAGCTGTTGTGTCTAGGTGACTTACTGTAACTGTGTTGTCTAGGAGACTGACTGTAACTGTGTTGTCTAGGAGACTGACTGTAACTGTGTTGTCTAGGTGACTGACTGTAGCTGTTGTGTCTAGGAGACTGACTGTAACTGTGTTGTCTAGGAGACTGACTGTAACTGTGTTGTCTAGGAGACTGACTGTAACTGTGTTGTCTAGGAGACTGACTGTAACTGTGTTGTCTAGGAGACTGACTATCTGACTGTTGTCTAGATGACTCTCTGTAACTGACTGTTGTCTAGGTTACTGACTGCAACTGTTGTGTAGGTTACTGACTGTAACTCTGTTGTCTAGGTGACTGATTCTAACTGTGTTGTCTAGGTGTTACTTTTAAGGATGATACATCATCATGAGGATGTTTATCGTAATTAGTTCTCACCCTGTCAGCTGCTATTGGACCACGCCAAGGACCCAACCAGGAAGTTCCACAGGTAACCCTGCCCACTTCGTCTCTCCTTCAACCCTTTTGGCTTCTGGGCTGCCACTGTACTGTTTATTCACGTCACCACGTACTGTTTATCCGGTCATAATACTGTAGCTTCTGGTGAAGTCAGGGAAGGTTGCATTTTGGTGCTAAACATGTTTGTGTGTGTATGTGTGTGTGTGTGTGTGTGTGTGTGTCTGTGTGCCTGTGTGTGTGTGTGTGTGTGTGTGTGTGTGTGTGTGTGTGTGTGTGTGTGTGTGTGTGTGTGTGTGTGTGTGTGTGTGTGTGTGTGTGTGTGTGTGTGTGTGCGTGCGTGCGTGCGTGCGTGCGTGCGTGCGTGCGTGCGTGTGTGCGCGTCTGATGTTATTTACTTGATGACTGTGCCTGGCCTTCTCCAACAACCCACACAGCCTCCACTCTCTCTGTGTGTGTGTGTGTGTGTGTGTGTGTGTGTGTGTGTGTGTGTGTGTGTGTGTGTGTGTGTGTGTGTGTGTGTGTGTGTGTGTGTGTGTGTGTGTGTGTGTGTGTGTGTGTGTGTGTGTGTAGGTGTGTAGGTGTGTAGGTGTGTGTGTGTGTTTGTTTGTTACAGACAAACCAAGTGCCCTGTTGAGAGGTTATTTAATTATCTATTTAATGATCTTTGACATCCTTAAGTTTAGACCATATTAGAACTAACCTGCCTGTGGCTTACATACAGTATATTCTCTGGTTAAATGTGTTCTATGCAACATGCCATTAGCTATCTCAGGTTATCATCATAAACAATAAGTTATCACTTTGTGGCTTCATAGAGCACCTTTAAACAATAAAGAGACACCGTACAGCAGCCCTTACCATAGCAAATCGCTACAGCAACCACCTGTAGCAGCCAGTGGTTACCATGGAGACCAGCTGTAGCAGCCAGTGGTTAGTAAAGTACAGTCTGTAGTTACAGCAGAACACCCTCTGTCTCCACGGTTACAGATCCATAACAGAGGAAATGAGAGAGAGCAGCGCTGGGTTGATAAGACCCGTCTGTCTCTGGACTGTCAGCTACAGTTCCCTGTAGCTCAGTTGGTAGAGCATGGCGTTTGCAACGCCAGGGTTGTGGGTTCGTTTCCCACGGGGGGCCAGTATGAAAATGTATGCACTCACTAACTGTAAGTCGCTCTGGATAAGAGCGTCTGCTAAATGACTAAAATGTAAAATGTACAGTTCACTGATCACCCTCCAAGTCACTATCTCTCCTCAAGCCAATCAGAAGGCTCACAGCAGCCGGTTCAACCATTCAGAAGGCACACAGTAGGCAGTTCAACCAATCAGAAGGCACACAGCAGGCAGTTCAACCAATCAGAAGGTAGATTTAGGATGGCTCTAATAGTGAAGACAGGCAGCTGTGGGTTAGGGTTATATCTTGGGCCTCCAGCCCTGTATAAACTGTGTGATCTTTGTGACGTGCAGTCGGCTGAGGTGGAAGTCATGTGACAGGGTCTCCTCATCGAGCCGCACCAGGAGGCTCCCGTCAACACGCTCTCTCTGGAACACGCCCACTGCCGCCTCTGATAGGCCGATGAACCTCAGACTGGCAGACACCTCCTCCAATGAGAGCGCAGACAGGTCAGTGGGCGGGCGCCAGGCAGGGTCACTAGGCTGAGTCGACCCCTCGAAAGTCCCGCCTCCCTCGGCGCCTCTGGAGAACTCTGATATCTGATTGGATGGTACTGGCTCTGGAGATGGGCAGGTGAAGCGACTAGGGTTAAAGGGGTTCAGCGCTCCGAAGGGAGCGAATCGGCTCTGAGGGGGCGGAGGCCTCAGCCAGGAAGAGGAGTTACAGCTCCATGGCTCCGCCCAGGAGGCCTGCGCAGGCTGGGGATTGGCCAGGCTGTCGGCAGGGAGAGCAGAGATTGGCTCAGGGCTGGAGAGGGAGGGATCAGTCCAGGAACAGGGATAACAGTAGACAAATGAGTCTGGAAGAGATACGGAACAACTAGAGAGAGAGAGAGAGAGAGAGAGAGAGAGAGAGAGAGAGAGAGAGAGAGAGAGAGAGAGAGAGATAGGATTAAGGTGTGTCCATGTGTACCTGTCTGTTGTTCCAGAGGAGTAGCATGAGAGGTGTGTGTGTGTGTGTGTCTTTGCGTGTGTGTACCTGTCTGTTGTTCCAGAGGTGTGTGTGTGTGTGTCTTTGCGTGTGTGTACCTGTCTGTTGTTCCAGAGGAGTAGCATGAGAGGTGTGTCCGAGGGAAGCGGGGTGGGATCGGTGGGCTGGGGGCGGGGCTAGGACAGGAAGGGGATGACTCTCCTTTACAGCATCGAGGAGGAACTGGAGGAGGGATCAGGAACCTGCACTCTTCTCTCACCTGCACACATAAACAACCACACAACCACAGACACACATAGTGGTTTCTGAATAATTAGATAATAATAATAGACTGAAGAAGATGGTGGGTCAACATGAAGACTGGATTATATAGAGTCTCAAGGAGCTGGTTGGTTGGTCAACATAAAGACTGGTTTCTAAAAAGTCTGAAGTAGCTGATGGGTCAAAGTAAAGACTGGTTTCTATAGAATCTGAAGGAGCTTGTTGGTCAACATAAAGACTGGTTTCTATAGAGGTGAAGGAGATGGTGGGTCAACATAGAGACTGGTTTCTATAGAGGTGAAGGAGATGGTGGGTCAATATTAAGACTGGTTTCTATAGAGGTGAAGGAGATGGTGGGTCAACATAAAGACTGGTTTCTATAGAGGTGAAGGAGATGGTGGGTCAATATAAAGACTGGTTTCTATAGAGGTGAAGGAGATGGTGGGTCAACATAGAGACTGGTTTCTATAGAGGTGAAGGAGATGGTGGGTCAACATAGAGACTGGTTTCTATAGAGTGTAAAGGAGATGGTAGGTCAACATAGAGACTGTGTTCTATAGAGTGTAAAGGAGATGGTGGGTCAATATAAAGACTGGTTTCTATAGAGGTGAAGGAGATGGTGGGTCAACATAGAGACTGGTTTCTATAGAGGTGAAGGAGCTTGTTGGTCAACATAGAGACTGTGTTCTATAGAGTGTGAAGGAGATGGTGGGTCAACATAGAGACTGTGGTCTATAGAGTGTAAAGGAGATGGTGGGTCAACATAGAGACTGTGTTCTATAGAGTGTAAAGGAGATGGTGGGTCAACATAGAGACTGTGTTCTATAGAGTGTAAAGGAGATGGTGGGTCAACATAGAGACTGTGTTCTATAGAGTGTAAAGGAGATGGTGGGTCAACATAGAGACTGTGTTCTATAGAGTGTAAAGGAGATGGTGGGTCAACATGAAGGTAGGACTATATAGAGTCTGAAGGAGCTGGTGGGTCAACATAGAGACTGGTTTCTATAGAGGTGAAGGAGATGGTGGGTCAATATAAAGACTGGTTTCTATAGAGGTGAAGGAGATGGTGGATCAACATAGAGACTGGTTTCTATAGAGGTGAAGGAGCTTGTTGGTCAACATAGAGACTGTGTTCTATAGAGTGTGAAGGAGATGGTGGGTCAACATAGAGACTGTGGTCTATAGAGTGTAAAGGAGATGGTGGGTCAACATAGAGACTGTGTTCTATAGAGTGTAAAGGAGATGGTGGGTCAACATAGAGACTGTGTTCTATAGAGTGTAAAGGAGATGGTGGGTCAACATAGAGACTGTGTTCTATAGAGTGTAAAGGAGATGGTGGGTCAACATGAAGGTAGGACTATATAGAGTCTGAAGGAGCTGGTGGGTCAACATAGAGACTGGTTTCTATAGAGGTGAAGGAGATGGTGGGTCAACATAGAGACTGGTTTCTATAGAGGTGAAGGAGATGGTGGGTCAACATAAAGACTGGTTTCTATAGAGGTGAAGGAGATGGTGGGTCAACATAAAGACTGGTTTCTATAGAGGTGAAGGAGATGGTGGGTCAACATAGAGACTGTGTTCTATAGAGTGTAAAGGAGATGGTGGGTCAACATAGAGACTGGTTTCTATAGAGGTGAAGGAGATGGTGGGTCAACATAAAGACTGGTTTCTATAGAGGTGAAGGAGATGGTGGGTCAACATAAAGACTGGTTTCTATAGAGGTGAAGGAGATGGTGGGTCAACATAAAGACTGGTTTCTATAGAGGTGAAGGAGATGGTGGGTCAACATAGAGACTGTGTTCTATAGAGTGTAAAGGAGATGGTGGGTCAACATAGAGACTGGTTTCTATAGAGGTGAAGGAGATGGTGGGTCAACATAAAGACTGGTTTCTATAGAGGTGAAGGAGATGGTGGGTCAACATAGAGACTGGTTTCTATAGAGGTGAAGGAGATGGTGGGTTAAAATAAAGACTGGTTTCTATAGAGGTGAAGGAGATGGTGGGTCAACATAGAGACTGGTTTCTATAGAGGTGAAGGAGATGGTGGGTCAACATAAAGACTGGTTTCTATAGAGGTGAAGGAGATGGTGGGTCAACATAGAGACTGGTTTCTATAGAGGTGAAGGAGATGGTGGGTCAACATAGAGACTGGTTTCTATAGAGGTGAAGGAGATGGTGGGTCAACATAAAGACTGGTTTCTATAGAGGTGAAGGAGATGGTGGGTCAACATAAAGACTGGTTTCTATAGAGGTGAAGGAGATGGTGGGTCAACATAGAGACTGGTTTCTATAGAGGTGAAGGAGATGGTGGGTCAACATAGAGACTGGTTTCTATAGAGGTGAAGGAGATGGTGGGTCAACATAGAGTCTGGTTTCTATAGAGGTGAAGGAGATGGTGGGTCAACATAAAGACTGGTTTCTATAGAGTGTAAAGGAGATGGTGGGTCAACATAGAGACTGGTGTTCTATAGAGTGTGAAGGAGATGGTGGGTCAACATAAAGACTGGTTTCTATAGAGTGTAAAGGAGATGGTGGGTCAACATAGAGACTGTGTTCTATAGAGTGTAAAGGAGATGGTGGGTCAACATAGAGACTGTGTTCTATAGAGTGTAAAGGAGATGGTGGGTCAACATAGAGACTGTGTTCTATAGAGTGTAAAGGAGATGGTGGGTCAACATAGAGACTGTGTTCTATAGAGTGTAAAGGAGATGGTGGGTCAACATAGAGACTGGTTTCTATAGAGTGTAAAGGAGATGGTGGGTCAACATAGAGACTGTGTTGTATAGAGTGTAAAGGAGATGGTGGGTCAACATAGAGACTGTGTTCTATAGAGTGTAAAGGAGATGGTGGGTCAACATAGAGACTGGTTTCTATAGAGGTGAAGGAGATGGTGGGTCAACATAGAGACTGGTTTCTATAGAGGTGAAGGAGATGGTGGGTCAACATAAAGACTGGTTTCTATAGAGGTGAAGGAGATGGTGGGTCAACATAGAGACTGGTTTCTATAGAGGTGAAGGAGATGGTGGGTCAACATAGAGACTGGTTTCTATAGAGGTGAAGGAGATGGTGGGTCAACATAAAGACTGGTTTCTATAGAGTGTAAAGGAGATGGTGGGTCAACATAGAGACTGGTTTCTATAGAGTGTGAAGGAGATGGTGGGTCAACATAGAGACTGGTTTCTATAGAGGTGAAGGAGATGGTGGGTCAACATAGAGACTGGTTTCTATAGAGGTGAAGGAGATGGTGGGTCAACATAAAGACTGGTTTCTATAGAGGTGAAGGAGATGGTGGGTCAACATAGAGACTGGTTTCTATAGAGGTGAAGGAGATGGTGGGTCAACATAGAGACTGGTTTCTATAGAGGTGAAGGAGATGGTGGGTCAACATAGAGACTGGTTTCTATAGAGGTGAAGGAGATGGTGGGTCAACATAGAGACTGTGTTCTATAGAGTCTGAAGGAGATGGTGGGTCAACATAGAGACTGGTTTCTATAGAGGTGAAGGAGCTTGTTGGTCAACATAGAGACTGTGTTCTATAGAGTGTAAAGGAGATGGTGGGTCAACATAGAGACTGTGTTCTATAGAGTGTAAAGGAGATGGTGGGTCAACATAGAGACTGTGTTCTATAGAGTGTAAAGGAGATGGTGGGTCAACATAGAGACTGTGTTCTATAGAGTGTAAAGGAGATGGTGGGTCAACATGAAGGTGGACTATAGAGTCTGAAAGGAGCTGGTGGGTCAACATAGAGACTGGTTTCTATAGAGTGTAAAGGAGATGGTGGGTCAACATAGAGACTGTGTTCTATAGAGTGTAAACGAGATGGTGGGTCAACATAGAGACTGTTTTCTATAGAGTGTAAAGGAGATGGTGGGTCAACATAGAGACTGTGGTCTATAGAGTGTAAAGGAGATGGTGGGTCAACATAGAGACTGTGTTCTATAGAGTGTAAAGGAGAGGGTGGGTCAACATAGAGACTGTGTTCTATAGAGTGTAAAGGAGATGGTGGGTCAACATGAAGGTAGGACTATATAGAGTCTGAAGGAGCTGGTGGGTCAACATAGAGACTGTTTTCTATAGACTGTAAAGGAGAGGGTGGGTCAACATAGAGACTGTTTTCTATAGAGTGTAAAGGAGATGGTGGGTCAACATAGAGACTGGTTTCTATAGAGGTGAAGGAGATGGTGGGTCAACATAGAGACTGTGTTCTATAGAGTGTAAAGGAGTTGGTGGGTCAACATAAAGGCTGGTTTCTATAGAGGTGAAGGAGATGGAGGGTCAACATAGACTGGTTTCTATAGAAGTGAAGGAGATGGTGGGTCAACATAAAGACTGGTTTCTATAGAGGTGAAGGAGATGGTGGGTCAACATAGAGACTGGTTTCTATAGAGTGTGAAGGAGATGGTGGGTCAACATAGAGACTGGTTTCTATAGAGGTGAAGGAGATGGTGGGTCAACATAGAGACTGGTTTCTATAGAGGTGAAGGAGATGGTGGGTCAACATAAAGACTGGTTTCTATAGAGGTGAAGGAGATGGTGGGTCAACATAGAGACTGGTTTCTATAGAGGTGAAGGAGATGGTGGGTCAACATAGAGACTGGTTTCTATAGAGGTGAAGGAGATGGTGGGTCAACATAGAGACTGGTTTCTATAGAGTGTAAAGGAGATGGTGGGTCAACATAGAGACTGGTTTCTATAGAGGTGAAGGAGATGGTGGGTCAACATAAAGACTGGTTTCTATAGAGTGTAAAGGAGATGGTGGGTCAACATAGAGACTGGTTTCTATAGAGGTGAAGGAGATGGTGGGTCAACATAAAGACTGGATTCTATATAGTCTGAAGGAGCTGGTTTTTCAACATAAAGACTGATTCTATAGAGGTGAAGGAGATGGTGGGTCAACATAGAGACTGTGTTCTATAGAGTCTGAAGGAGATGGTGGGTCAACATAGAGACTGGGTTCTATAGAGTATAAAGGAGAAGGTGGGTCAACATAGAGACTGTGTTCTATAGAGTCTGAAGGAGCTGGTGGGTCAACATAGAGACTGTTTTCTATAGAGTGTAAAGGAGATGGTGGGTCAACATAGAGACTGTGGTCTATAGAGTGTAAAGGGAGATGGTGGGTCAACATAGAGACTGTGTTCTATAGAGTGTAAAGGAGATGGTGGGTCAACATAGAGACTGTGTTCTATAGAGTGTAAAGGAGATGGTGGGTCAACATAGAGACTGTGTTCTATAGAGTGTAAAGGAGATGGTGGGTCAACATAGAGACTGTGTTCTATAGAGTGTAAAGGAGATGGTGGGTCAACATAGAGACTGTGTTCTATAGAGTGTAAAGGAGATGGTGGGTCAACATAGAGACTGTGTTCTATAGAGTGTAAAGGAGATGGTGGGTCAACATAAAGACTGGTTTCTATAGAGGTGAAGGAGATGGAGTGTCAACAAAGAGACTGGTTTCTATAGAGGTGAAGGAGATGGTGGGTCAACATAAAGACTGGTTTCTATAGAGGTGAAGGAGATGGTGGGTCAACATAGAGACTGGTTTCTATAGAGGTGAAGGAGATGGTGGGTCAACATAGAGACTGGTTTCTATAGAGGTGAAGGAGATGGTGGGTCAACATAGAGACTGGTTTCTATAGAGGTGAAGGAGATGGTGGGTCAACATAAAGACTGGTTTCTATAGAGGTGAAGGAGATGGTGGGTCAACATAGAGACTGGTTTCTATAGAGGTGAAGGAGATGGTGGGTCAACATAGAGACTGGTTTCTATAGAGGTGAAGGAGATGGTGGGTCAACATAGAGACTGGTTTCTATAGAGGTGAAGGAGATGGTGGGTCAACATAGAGACTGGTTTCTATAGAGGTGAAGGAGATGGTGGGTCAACATAGAGACTGGTTTCTATAGAGGTGAAGGAGATGGTGGGTCAACATAGAGACTGGTTTCTGTAGAGGTGAAGGAGATGGTGGGTCAACATAAAGACTGATTCTATATAGTCTGAAGGAGCTTTTTTTTCAACATAAAGACTGATTCTATAGAGGTGAAGGAGATGGTGGGTCAACATAGAGACTGTGTTCTATAGAGTGTAAAGGAGATGGTGGGTCAACATAGAGACTGTGTTCTATAGAGTGTAAAGGAGATGGTGGGTCAACATAGAGACTGTGTTCTATAGAGTCTGAAGGAGCTGGTGGGTCAACATAGAGACTGTTTTCTATAGAGTGTAAAAGGAGATGGTGGGTCAACATAGAGACTGTTGGTCTATAGAGTGTAAAGGAGATGGTGGGTCAACATAGAGACTGTGTTCTATAGAGTGTAAAGGAGATGGTGGGTCAACATAGAGACTGTGTTCTATAGAGTGTAAAGGAGATGGTGGGTCAACATGAAGGTAGGACTATATAGAGTCTGAAAGAGCTGGTAGGTCAACATAGAGACTGTTTTCTATAGAGTGTAAAGGAGTTGGTGGGTCAACATAGAGACTGTGGTCTATAGAGTGTAAACGAGATGGTGGGTCAACATAGAGACTGTTTTCTATAGAGTGTAAAGGAGATGGTGGGTCAACATAGAGACTGTTTTCTATAGAGTGTAAAGGAGATGGTGGGTCAACATAGAGACTGTGGTCTATAGAGTGTAAAGGAGATGGTGGGTCAACATAGAGACTGTGTTCTATAGAGTGTAAAGGAGATGGTAGGTCAACATAGAGACTGTGTTCTATAGAGTGTAAAGGAGATGGTGGGTCAACATAGAGACTGTGTTCTATAGAGTGTAAAGGAGATGGTGGGTCAACATAGAGACTGTGTTCTATAGAGTGTAAAGGAGATGGTGGGTCAACATAGAGACTGTGTTCTATAGAGTCTGAAGGAGATGGTGGGTCAACATAGAGACTGTGTTCTATAGAGTGTAAAGGAGTTGGTGGGTCAACATAAAGGCTGGTTTCTATAGAGGTGAAGGAGATGGAGGGTCAACATAGACTGGTTTCTATAGAAGTGAAGGAGATGGTGGGTCAACATAAAGACTGGTTTCTATAGAGGTGAAGGAGATGGTGGGTCAACATAGAGACTGGTTTCTATAGAGGTGAAGGAGATGGTGGGTCAACATAGAGACTGGTTTCTATAGAGGTGAAGGAGATGGTGGGTCAACATAGAGACTGGTTTCTATAGAGGTGAAGGAGATGGTGGGTCAACATAAAGACTGGTTTCTATAGAGGTGAAGGAGATGGTGGGTCAACATAGAGACTGGTTTCTATAGAGGTGAAGGAGATGGTGGGTCAACATAGAGACTGGTTTCTATAGAGGTGAAGGGGGATGGTGGGTCAACATAGAGACTGGTTTCTATAGAGGTGAAGGAGATGGTGGGTCAACATAGAGACTGGTTTCTATAGAGGTGAAGGAGATGGTGGGTCAACATAGAGACTGGTTTCTATAGAGGTGAAGGAGATGGTGGGTCAACATAGAGACTGGTTTCTATAGAGGTGAAGGAGATGGTGGGTCAACATAAAGACTGATTCTATATAGTCTGAAGGAGCTGGTTTTTCAACATAAAGACTGATTCTATAGAGGTGAAGGAGATGGTGGGTCAACATAGAGACTGTGTTATATAGAGTCTGAAGGAGATGGTGGGTCAACATAGAGACTGTGTTCTATAGAGTATAAAGGAGAAGGTGGGTCAACATAGAGACTGTGTTCTATAGAGTCTGAAGGAGCTGGTGGGTCAACATAGAGACTGTTTTCTATAGAGTGTAAAGGAGATGGTGGGTCAACATAGAGACTGTGTTCTATAGAGTGTAAAGGAGATGGTGGGTCAACATAGAGACTGTGTTCTATAGAGTGTAAAGGAGATGGTGGGTCAACATAGAGACTGTGTTCTATAGAGTGTAAAGGAGATGGTGGGTCAACATAGAGACTGTGTTCTATAGAGTGTAAAGGAGATGGTGGGTCAACATAGAGACTGTGTTCTATAGAGTGTAAAGGAGATGGTGGGTCAACATAGAGACTGTGTTCTATAGAGTGTAAAGGAGATGGTGGGTCAACATAGAGACTGTGTTCTATAGAGTGTAAAGGAGATGGTGGGTCAACATAAAGACTGGTTTCTATAGAGGTGAAGGAGATGGAGGGTCAACATAGAGACTGGTTTCTATAGAAGTGAAGGAGATGGTGGGTCAACATAAAGACTGGTTTCTATAGAGGTGAAGGAGATGGTGGGTCAACATAGAGACTGGTTTCTATAGAGGTGAAGGAGATGGTGGGTCAACATAGAGACTGGTTTTTATAGAGGTGAAGGAGATGGTGGGTCAACATAGAGACTGGTTTCTATAGAGGTGAAGGAGATGGTGGGTCAACATAAAGACTGGTTTCTATAGAGGTGAAGGAGATGGTGGGTCAACATAGAGACTGGTTTCTATAGAGGTGAAGGAGATGGTGGGTCAACATAGAGACTGGTTTCTATAGAGGTGAAGGAGATGGTGGGTCAACATAGAGACTGGTTTCTATAGAGGTGAAGGAGATGGTGGGTCAACATAGAGACTGGTTTCTATAGAGGTGAAGGAGATGGTGGGTCAACATAGAGACTGGTTTCTATAGAGGTGAAGGAGATGGTGGGTCAACAAAGAGACTGGTTTCTATAGAGGTGAAGGAGATGGTGGGTCAACATAAAGACTGATTCTATATAGTCTGAAGGAGCTGGTTTTTCAACATAAAGACTGATTCTATAGAGGTGAAGGAGATGGTGGGTCAACATAGAGACTGTGTTCTATAGAGTCTGAAGGAGATGGTGGGTCAACATAGAGACTGTGTTCTATAGAGTGTAAAGGAGATGGTGGGTCAACATAGAGACTGTGTTCTATAGAGTCTGAAGGAGCTGGTGGGTCAACATAGAGACTGTTTTCTATAGAGTGTAAAGGAGATGGTGGGTCAACATAGAGACTGTGGTCTATAGAGTGTAAAGGAGATGGTGGGTCAACATAGAGACTGTGTTCTATAGAGTGCAAAGGAGATGGTGGGTCAACATAGAGACTGTGTTCTATAGAGTGTAAAGGAGATGGTGGGTCAACATAGAGACTGTGTTCTATAGAGTGTAAAGGAGATGGTGGGTCAACATAGAGACTGTGTTCTATAGAGTGTAAAGGAGATGGTGGGTCAACATAGAGACTGTGTTCTATAGAGTGTAAAGGAGATGGTGGGTCAACATAGAGACCGTGTTCTATAGAGTGTAAAGGAGATGGTGGGTCAACATAGAGACTGTGTTCTATAGAGTGTAAAGGAGATGGTGGGTCAACATAGAGACTGTGTTCTATAGAGTGTAAAGGAGATGGTGGGTCAACATAGAGACTGTGTTCTATAGAGTGTAAAGGAGAAGGTGGGTCAACATAGAGACTGTGTTCTATAGAGTGTAAAGGAGATGGTGGGTCAACATAGAGACTGTGTTCTATAGAGTGTAAAGGAGATGGTGGGTCAACATAGAGACTGTGTTCTATAGAGTGTAAAGGAGATGGTGGGTCAACATAGAGACTGTGTTCTATAGAGTGTAAAGGAGATGGTGGGTCAACATAGAGACTGTGTTCTATAGAGTCTGAAGGAGATGGTGGGTCAACATAGAGACTGTGTTCTATAGAGTGTAAAGGAGATGGTGGGTCAACATAGAGACTGTGTTCTATAGAGTGTAAAGAAGATGGTAGGTCAACATAGAGACTGTGTTCTATAGAGTGTAAAGGAGTTGGTGGGTCAACATAGAGACTGTGGTCTATAGAGTGTAAACGAGATGGTGGGTCAACATAGAGACTGTTTTCTATAGAGTGTAAAGGAGATGGTGGGTCAACATAGAGACTGTGGTCTATAGAGTGTAAAGGAGATGGTGGGTCAACATAGAGACTGTGTTCAATAGAGTGTAAAGGAGAGGGTGGGTCAACATAGAGACTGTGTTCTATAGAGTGTAAAGGAGATGGTGGGTCAACATGAAGGTAGGACTATATAGAGTCTGAAGGAGCTGGTGGGTCAACATAGAGACTGTTTTCTATAGACTGTAAAGGAGAGGGTGGGTCAACATAGAGACTGTTTTCTATAGAGTGTAAAGGAGATGGTGGGTCAACATAGAGACTGGTTTCTATAGAGGTGAAGGAGATGGTGGGTCAACATAGAGACTGTTTTCTATAGAGTGTAAAGGAGATGGTGGGTCAACATAGAGACTGTGGTCTATAGAGTGTAAAGGAGATGGTGGGTCAACATAGAGACTGTGTTCTATAGAGTGTAAAGGAGATGGTAGGTCAACATAGAGACTGTGTTCTATAGAGTGTAAAGGAGATGGTGGGTCAACATAGAGACTGTGTTCTATAGAGTGTAAAAGAGATGGTGGGTCAACATAGAGACTGTGTTCTATAGAGTGTAAAGGAGATGGTGGGTCAACATAGAGACTGTGTTCTATAGAGTCTGAAGGAGATGGTGGGTCAACATAGAGACTGTGTTCTATAGAGTGTAAAGGAGTTGGTGGGTCAACATAAAGGCTGGTTTCTATAGAGGTGAAGGAGATGGAGGGTCAACATAGAGACTGGTTTCTATAGAAGTGAAGGAGATGGTGGGTCAACATAAAGACTGGTTTCTATAGAGGTGAAGGAGATGGTGGGTCAACATAGAGACTGGTTTCTATAGAGGTGAAGGAGATGGTGGGTCAACATAGAGACTGGTTTCTATAGAGGTGAAGGAGATGGTGGGTCAACATAGAGACTGGTTTCTATAGAGGTGAAGGAGATGGTGGGTCAACATAAAGACTGGTTTCTATAGAGGTGAAGGAGATGGTGGGTCAACATAGAGACTGGTTTCTATAGAGGTGAAGGAGATGGTGGGTCAACATAGAGACTGGTTTCTATAGAGGTGAAGGAGATGGTGGGTCAACATAGAGACTGGTTTCTATAGAGGTGAAGGAGATGGTGGGTCAACATAGAGACTGGTTTCTCTAGAGGTGAAGGAGATGGTGGGTCAACATAGAGACTGGTTTCTATAGAGGTGAAGGAGATGGTGGGTCAACATAGAGACTGGTTTCTATAGAGGTGAAGGAGATGGTGGGTCAACATAAAGACTGATTCTATATAGTCTGAAGGAGCTGGTTTTTCAACATAAAGACTGATTCTATAGAGGTGAAGGAGATGGTGGGTCAACATAGAGACTGTGTTATATAGAGTCTGAAGGAGATGGTGGGTCAACATAGAGACTGTGTTCTATAGAGTATAAAGGAGAAGGTGGGTCAACATAGAGACTGTGTTCTATAGAGTCTGAAGGAGCTGGTGGGTCAACATAGAGACTGTTTTCTATAGAGTGTAAAGGAGATGGTGGGTCAACATAGAGACTGTGGTCTATAGAGTGTAAAAGGAGATGGTGGGTCAACATAGAGACTGTGTTCTATAGAGTGTAAAGGAGATGGTGGGTCAACATAGAGACTGTGTTCTATAGAGTGTAAAGGAGATGGTGGGTCAACATAGAGACTGTGTTCTATAGAGTGTAAAGGAGATGGTGGGTCAACATAGAGACTGTGTTCTATAGAGTGTAAAGGAGATGGTGGGTCAACATAGAGACTGTGTTCTATAGAGTGTAAAGGAGATGGTGGGTCAACATAGAGACTGTGTTCTATAGAGTGTAAAGGAGATGGTGGGTCAACATAAAGACTGGTTTCTATAGAGGTGAAGGAGATGGAGGGTCAACATAGAGACTGGTTTCTATAGAAGTGAAGGAGATGGTGGGTCAACATAAAGACTGGTTTCTATAGAGGTGAAGGAGATGGTGGGTCAACATAGAGACTGGTTTCTATAGAGGTGAAGGAGATGGTGGGTCAACATAGAGACTGGTTTCTATAGAGGTGAAGGAGATGGTGGGTCAACATAGAGACTGTTTTCTATAGAGGTGAAGGAGATGGTGGGTCAACATAAAGACTGGTTTCTATAGAGGTGAAGGAGATGGTGGGTCAACATAGAGACTGGTTTCTATAGAGGTGAAGGAGATGGTGGGTCAACATAGAGACTGGTTTCTATAGAGGTGAAGGAGATGGTGGGTCAACATAGAGACTGGTTTCTATAGAGGTGAAGGAGATGGTGGGTCAACATAGAGACTGGTTTCTATAGAGGTGAAGGAGATGGTGGGTCAACATAGAGACTGGTTTCTATAGAGGTGAAGGAGATGGTGGGTCAACAAAGAGACTGGTTTCTATAGAGGTGAAGGAGATGGTGGGTCAACATAAAGACTGATTCTATATAGTCTGAAGGAGCTGGTTTTTCAACATAAAGACTGATTCTATAGAGGTGAAGGAGATGGTGGGTCAACATAGAGACTGTGTTCTATAGAGTCTGAAGGAGATGGTGGGTCAACATAGAGACTGTGTTCTATAGAGTGTAAAGGAGATGGTGGGTCAACATAGAGACTGTGTTCTATAGAGTCTGAAGGAGCTGGTGGGTCAACATAGAGACTGTTTTCTATAGAGTGTAAAGGAGGTGGTGGGTCAACATAGAGACTGTGGTCTATAGAGTGTAAAGGAGATGGTGGGTCAACATAGAGACTGTGTTCTATAGAGTGCAAAGGAGATGGTGGGTCAACATAGAGACTGTGTTCTATAGAGTGTAAAGGAGATGGTGGGTCAACATAGAGACTGTGTTCTATAGAGTGTAAAGGAGATGGTGGGTCAACATAGAGACTGTGTTCTATAGAGTGTAAAGGAGATGGTGGGTCAACATAGAGACTGTGTTCTATAGAGTGTAAAGGAGATGGTGGGTCAACATAGAGACTGTGTTCTATAGAGTGTAAAGGAGATGGTGGGTCAACATAGAGACTGTGTTCTATAGAGTGTAAAGGAGATGGTGGGTCAACATAGAGACTGTGTTCTATAGAGTGTAAAGGAGATGGTGGGTCAACATAGAGACTGTGTTCTATAGAGTGTAAAGGAGATGGTGGGTCAACATAGAGACTGTGTTCTATAGAGTGTAAAGGAGATGGTGGGTCAACATAGAGACTGTGTTCTATAGAGTGTAAAAGGAGATGGTGGGTCAACATAGAGACTGTGTTCTATAGAGTGTAAAGGAGATGGTGGGTCAACATAGAGACTGTGTTCTATAGAGTGTAAAGGAGATGGTGGGTCAACATAGAGACTGTGTTCTATAGAGTCTGAAGGAGATGGTGGGTCAACATAGAGACTGTGTTCTATAGAGTGTAAAGGAGATGGTGGGTCAACATAGAGACTGTGTTCTATAGAGTGTAAAGGAGATGGTAGGTCAACATAGAGACTGTGTTCTATAGAGTGTAAAGGAGATGGTGGGTCAACATAGAGACTGTGTTCTATAGAGTGTAAAGGAGATGGTGGGTCAACATAGAGACTGTGTTCTATAGAGTGTAAAGGAGATGGTGGGTCAACATAGAGACTGTGGTCTATAGAGTGTAAAGAAGATGGTGGGTCAACATAGAGACTGTGTTCTATAGAGTGTAAAGGAGATGGTGGGTCAACATAGAGACTGTGTTCTATAGAGTGTAAAGGAGATGGTGGGTCAACATAGAGGCTGTGTTCTATAGAGTGTAAACAAGATGGTGGGTCAACATAGAGTGTTTTTTATAGAATATGAATGAGATGGTGGGTCAACATGAAGTATGTTTTCTATATAGTCCGAAGGAGCTGGTTGGTCAACATAGAGACTGATTCTATAGAGTCTGAAGGAGTTGGTGGGTCAACTTAAAGACTGGATTCTCTAGAGGCTGAAAGATATCCAAGATGGCATAGCAGTGCGGTTGTGTTTTCTGTAGATAGCCAGTTTTTTTAGTTTTTTTTGTATTTTTCATATATATTTCTCAATCTCACTTTCCATCCTTTAACTAAATATACTTTCCTGCAACCCGCCTCACCCAATGTGGAACGGATTCTATTATTTCTTATACCTTTTTATCAAGAACCTACGGCTGAAACTAGCCAGCTAACTAGCTACTTGCTATTAGCCACCGTTAGCGGTCTTCACCACTGTCCTTGGCCTGCACTACCTACCAGCCAGCTCTAGCCTGGACAATTATCGGCCAGTCTGCACATCGCGCTATCGACCCAGAGCATACCGGTTTTTCTGCCGGAATCACTGGACCTTAACGCCGGACCATCGCAACTAGCTAGCTGCAACCGAATGGCTGTTGTCATTGTTGGCTAATCACCACTGTCCTGAAGCTAACCCCAGTTAGCCTTGAGCTAGCCTCGAGCCAGGCCCATCTTCCGGCTATCTACCTCTCTGTCAACCGGACGGGACCTCCTGGTGTTGACACGGAGCCCCGCCGATCCAACACGACTGGTCTGCCGACATAATCGTCTGATGTGGTTTCAACAGGCTTCCCGTTGTGACGACCATGAAGATCCATCTGCTAGCCCCGGCCCGCTAGCAAACGCAATCAACAGCTGTGCCTCCTGCTCGCCTGTGCTTTAGCAGCCACTGAACTGCTCCCGGACTAACCTATTGCTGTTCACTGGACCTTATGATCACTCAGCTACACAGCTGATGCCTGCTGGACTGTTCCTTTATACGGTACCCCATCCTGTTTATCTGTTTAGCCTCAGCTCAATCTTTCGTCACCATTACCAGCTGTTGTCTTAGCTCTCTCGAATAGCACCTGTGATTGCGTTATGCCTCTCTCCCATGTCAATATGCCTTGCCTATTGCTGTTTGGGTTAGTTCTTATAGTACTATTTCACTGTAGAGCCCCCAGTCCCGCTCAACCTGCCTCAGATAGCTCCTTTGTCCCACCCCCCATACACGCGGAGACTGGCTCAATCGGTACCTCCAGTGATGCTATCTCTTTCATTGTTACCCAACGCTTAGGTTTCCCTCCACTGTACTCATGTCCTTCGATATCCTTGTCTGTACATAATGCCCTGAATCTATTCTACAACGCCCGGAAACCTGCCCAATTTTTTCTCTGTACCCAACGCACTAGAAGACCAGTTCTTAAAGCCTTTAGCCGTATCCTTATTCTACTCCTCCTCTGTTCCTCTGGTGATGTAGAGGTTAACCCAGGCCCTGTAGCCCCCAGTATTACTCCTGCTCCCCAGGCGCTATCATTTGTTGACATCTGTAACCGCAAAAGCCTTGGTTTCTTGCATGTTAACATCAGAAGCCTCCTCCCTAAGTTTGAGTTATTCACTGCGTTAGCACACTCCGCCAACCCTGATGTTCTAGCAGTGTCTGAATCCTGGCTTAGGAAGGCCACCAAAGATTCAGAAATGTCCATCCCCAACTACAACATTTTCCGTCTCGATAGAACTGCCAAAGGGGGTGGGGTTGCAATCTACTGTAGAGATAGCCTGCAGAGCTCTATCATACTATCCAGGTCTTGTCACGATCGTTGACACATGATGAAGCGGACCAAGGCGCAGCGTTGAAGGTGAACATATTATTTATTTAGAATGATCACACGATCAAAACAACAACGATAACGTGACGTCTACGGTATAACACAAACCAAATCAGAACAAGATCCCACAAAGAATAGCTGAAAACAGCCTACCTAAGTATGGCTCCCAATCAGAGACAACGAGCAACAGCTGCCTCTGATTGGGAACCACCCTGACCAACATAGATCTATATGATCTAGAACAAAACCCAAAACATAGAAAACACAACATAGAAGCTACCCCGTGAAACTAAACATAGAAAATCCACACCCTGGCTCAACATTTCAGAGTCCCCAGAGCCAGGGCGTGACAGTACCCCCAAAGGCGCGGACTCCGACCGCGCCAACAGAACACCACAGGGGAGGGACCGGGTGGGCACTCCGCCTTGGCGGCGGATCCGGCTCTGGGCATGATCCCCACTCCCTCTCTAACCCCCCACAGTACCCCTGGTCCGGTCTGGCCCTGCTGGCCGGAGCTGGACTGAACACTGGTGGAGCGGATTGCTCTAGCTCCGACGTGAAGCATCTGACCGGTGCCGGACCAGCCACCGGTGGAACAGGCACCGGCCGTGCCGGACTGGACGACGCACACCACTGGCTTGGTGTGGGGAGCAGGGAGCGGGCGAGCCGGGCTGTCGAGCGCACCCCCTGACTTGGTGCGGGGAACAGGGCACGGGCCGTGCCGGACTGGCGACGCACACCACTGGCTTGGTGTGGGGAGCAGGAAGCGGGCGAGCCGGGCTGTCGAGCGCACCCCTAACTGGTGCAGGGAACAGGCACGGAGCCGTGCCGGACTGGCGACGCACACCACTGGCTTGGTGTGGGGAGCAGGAGCGGCCGAGCCGGGCTGTCGGCGCACCCCTGACTTGGTGCGGGGAACAGGCACGGGCGAGCCGGACTGACGAAGCGCACCACTGGCTTGGTGCGGGGAGCAGGACACGGCCGAGCCGGGCTGTCGAGCGCACCCCTGACTTGGTGCGGGGAGCAGGAATGGGCCGGACTGGGCTGGCGACGCTACCGTAGACTTGGTGCGAGTGGCAGGAACAGGCCGGACCGTACTGGGAACACACACCACTGGCCCTACGTGGGGATCAGGAACAGGCCGGACCGGACTGGCAACACACGCCAGTACCTCTCGCCGTGCCTCTACAACCTCCTTCCCCCTGGTGACCAGTGACTCCCGTAACCTGGCGTCCTCCTGCTGCCCCGTCGTCCACGGCGTTAGCCCCCTAAAAAAATTTATGGGCTTCACTCCTACCCTTGGCCAAGGCCTCCATCCCTCTTGCCAGACTCGCACTCATCTCCTCCCACGTCCATCCTCTCTCCTCGTCACGCTGCTTGATCCAGTCGAGGTGGGATCTTCTGTCACGATCGTTGACACATGATGAAGCGGACCAAGGCGCAGCGTTGAAGGTGAACATATTATTTATTTAGAATGATCACACGATCAAAACAACAACGATAACGTGACGTCTACGGTATAACACAAACCAAATCAGAACAAGATCCCACAAAGAATAGCTGAAAACAGCCTACCTAAGTATGGCTCCCAATCAGAGACAACAAGCAACAGCTGCCTCTGATTGGGAACCACCCTGACCAACATAGATCTATATGATCTAGAACAAAACCCAAAACATAGAAAACACAACATAGAAGCTACCCCGTGAAACTAAACATAGAAAATCCACACCCTGGCTCAACATTTCAGAGTCCCCAGAGCCAGGGCGTGACAGGTCTGTGCCCAAACAGTTTGAGCTTCTACTTCTAAAAATCCACCTTTCCAGAAATAAGTCTCTCACTGTTGCCGCTTGCTACAGACCCCCCTCAGCCCCCAGCTGTGCCCTGGACACCATATGTGAATTGATTGCCCCCCATCTATCCTCAGAGTTCATATTGCTTGGTCACCTAAACTGGAATATGCTTAACACCCCGGCCATCCTACAATCTAGACTAGATGCCCTCAATCTCACACAAATTATCAAGGAACCTACCAGGTACAACCCTAAATCCGTTAACATGGGCACCCTCATAGATATCATCCTGACTCATTTACCCTCTAAATACACCTCCGCTGTCTTCAACCAGGTTCTCAGTGATCACTGCCTCATTGCCTGCGTCCGTAATCGGTCCGCGGTCAAACGACCACCCTTCATCACTGTCAAACGCTCCCTAAAACACTTCAGTGAGCAGGCCTTTCTAATTGACCTGGCCCGGTTATCCTGGATGGATATTGACCTTCATCAGTAGAGGATGCCTGGTTGTTCTTTAAAAGTGTTCTCTCCATCTTAAATAAGCATTCCCCAATCAAAAAATTCAGATCTAAGAACAGATATAGCCCCTGTTTCACCCCAGACTTGACTGCCCTTGACCATCACAAAAACATCCTGTGGCGTACTGCATTAGCATCGAGCAGCCCCCGCGATATGCAACTTTTCAGGGAAGTCAGGAACCGATATACACAAGCAGTTAGGAAAGCAAAGGCTAACTTTTTTAAACAGAAATGTGCATCCTGTAGCACTAACTCCAAAAAGTTGTGGGACACTGTAAAGTCCATGGGGAATAAGAGCACCTCCTCCCAGCTGCCCACTGCACTGAGGCTAGGAAACACTGTCACCACCGATAAATCTACGATAATCGAAAATTTCAACAATCATTTTGCTACGGCTGGCCATGCTTTCCACCTGGCTACCCCTACCCCGGCCACCAACTCTGCACCCTCCGCTGCAACATGCCCATGCCCCCCTCCCCTGCTTCTCCTTCACCCAAATTCAGATAGCTAATGTTCTGAAAGAGCTGTAAAATCTGGACCCCTACAGATCAGCTGGGCTAGACAATCTGGACCCTTTCTTTCTAAAATTAGCTGCCGAAATTGTCGCAACCCCTACTACCAGCCTGTTCAACCTCTCTTTCGTATAGTCTGAGATCCCCAGAGATTGGAAAGCTGCTGCGGTCATCCCCTTCTTCAAAAGGGGTGACACTCTAGATCCAAACTGTTACAGACCTATATCCATCCTGCCCTGCCTTTCGAAAGTATTTGAAAGCCAAATTAACAAACATCATCACCGACCATTTCGAATCCCACCGTACCTTCTCCGCTATGCAATCTGTTTTACGAGCTGGTCATGGGTGTACCTCAGCCACGCTCAAGGTCCTAAACGATATAATAACCGCGATTGATAAAAGACAGTACTGTGCAGCCATCTTCATTGACCTGGCCAAGGCTTTCGACTCTGTCAACCACCGCATTCTTATTGGCAGACTAAATAGCCTTGGTTTCTCAAATGACTGCCTCGCCTGGTTCACCAACTACTTCTCAGATAGAGTTCAATGTGTCAAATCGGAGGGCCTGTTGTCTGGACCTATGGCAGTCTCTATGGGGGTGCCACAGGGTTCAATTATCAGGCCGACTCTTTTCTCTGTGTATATCAATGATGTCGCTCTTGCTGCTGGTGACTCTCAGATCCACCTCTACGCAGACGACACCATTTTGTGTACATCTGTCCCTTTATTGGACACTGTGTTAACAAACCTCCAAATGGGCTTCAATGCCATACAACACTCCTTCCGTGGCCTCCAACTGCTCTTAAACACTAGTAAAACTAAATGCATGCTCTTCAATCGAACGCTGCTTGCATCCGCCTGCCCAACTAGAATCACTACTCTCGGCGGGTCTGACTTAGAATATGTGGACAACTACAAATACCTAGGTGTCTGGTTAGACCGTAAACTCTCCTTCCAGACTCATATTAAGCATCTCCAATCCAAAGTGAAATCTAGAATCGGCTTCCTATTTCCCAACAAAGCCTCCTTCACTCATGCTGCTAAACATGCCCTCGTAAAACTGACTATCCTGCCGATCCTTGACTTCGGCGATGTCATTTACAAAATAGCCTCCAACACTCTACTCAGCAAATTGGATGTAGTCTATCACAGTGCCATCCGTTTTGTCACCAAAGCCCCATATACTACCCACCATTGTGACCTGTATGCTCTTGTTGGCTGGCCCTCACTACATATTCGTCGCCAAACCCACTGGCTCCAGGTCATCTATAAATCACTTCTAGGCAAATCCCCGCCTTATCATAGCTCATTGGTCACCATAGCCACACCCACCCGTAGTATGCGTTCCAGCAGGTATATCTCACTGGTCATCCCCAAAGCCAACACCTCCTTTGGTCGCCATTCCTTCCAGTTCTCTGCTGCAAATGACTGGAACGAACTGCAAACATCTCTGAAGCTGGAGACTCTTATCTCCCTCACTAACTTTAAGCATCAGTTGTCAGAGCAGCTTACCGATCACTGCACCTGTACACAGCCCATCTGTAATTAGCCCACCCAACTACCTCATCACCATATTGTTATTTATTTTGCTCAATTGCACCCCAGTATCTCTATTTGCACATCATCTTCTGCACATCTATCATTCCAGTGTTAATACTAAATTATAATTATGTTGCACCATGGCCTATTTATTGCCTTACCTCCATAACTTACTACATTTGCACACACTGTATATAGATGTTCTATTGTGTTATTGACTGTACATTTTGTTTACCCCATATGTAACGCTGTGTTGTTGTTGTTTTTATCGCACTGCTTTGCTTTATCTTGGCCAGGTTCCAGTTGTAAATGAGAACTTGGTCTCAACTGGCTTCTTACCTGGTTAAATAAAGGTGAAATAAAAATGGAGATGATGGGTCAACATGAAGGTAGGACTCTATAGAGTGAAGGAGATGATGGGTCAACATGAAGGTAGGACTCTATAGAGTGAAGGAGATGATGGGTCAACATGAAGGTAGGACTCTATAGAGTGAAGGAGATGATGGGTCAACATGAAGGTAGGACTCTATAGAGTGAAGGAGATGATGGGTCAACATGAAGGTAGGACTCTATAGAGTCTGAAGGAGATGATGTGTCAACATGAAGGTAGGACTCTATAGAGTCTGAAGGAGATGATGGGTCAACATGAAGGTAGGACTCTATAGAGTCTGAAGGAGATGATGGGTCAACATGAAGGTAGGACTCTATAGAGTCTGAAGGAGATGATGGGTCAACATGAAGGTAGGACTCTATAGAGTCTGAAGGAGATGATGGGTCAACATGAAGGTAGGACTCTATAGAGTCTGAAGGAGATGATGGGTCAACATGAAGGTAGGACTCTATAGAGTCTGGAAGGAGATGATGGGTCAACATGAAGGTAGGACTCTATAGAGTCTGAAGGAGATGATGGGTCAACATGAAGGTAGGACTCTATAGAGTCTGAAGGAGATTGATGGGTCAACATGAAGGTAGGACTCTATAGAGTCTGAAGGAGATGATGGGTCAACATGAAGGTAGGACTCTATAGAGTCTGAAGGAGATGATGGGTCAACATGAAGGTAGGACTCTATAGAGTCTGAAGGAGATGATGGGTCAACATGAAGGTAGGACTCTATAGAGTCTGAAGGAGATGATGGGTCAACATGAAGGTAGGACTCTATAGAGTCTGAAGGAGATGATGGGTCAACATGAAGGTAGGACTCTATAGAAGGTAGGACTCTATAGAGTCTGAAGGAGTTGGTGGGTCAATATAAAGACTGTTTTCTATAGAGTCTAAAGGAGGTGTTGGGTCAACATATAGACAGATTTCTCCAGAGTCTGAAGGAGATGTTTGGTTAACATAAATACTGGTTTCTATAGAGTCTGAAGGAGTTGGTGGGTCAACATAGAGACTAGATTATATAGAGTCTCAAGGAGTTAGTGGGTCAACATATAAACAGTTTTCTAAAGGGTCCGAAGGAGATAGTAAGTAAACTTGCATTCCCATACTAGACTAGCGTCAAAATTCGCTTCCGCAAGTAAACGTGTACTAATAATGTCTCACCTCTTAATGGCTCAGCTCTTCCCCATCACATCTGGAAGAGCTTAAACCAATCTAAAACTCCAACATTTTCTGGTGGCAATGTTCTATTTTCCACTGCTTCTGCTGTCTCTATGGCCGATGTTTTGGCACATTTCTACCACGAGTGTCTGAATGCAGGGAGAGAGGAGGGGGAGAGAGGAGGGGGGTGGAGACTCACTGCGTCTGATTTTGGAGGTACAGGGGGAGGAGTTGGAACTCGTGTCACCATGGCGAGGTGGGCGGTCCCCAGCGATCCGTCCATTGAGGAAGAGGAATGGAAGGAGATGAGGTTTGGCTCCGCCTTCCCCAGGTCCTCTGCTATCTGATTGGTCCAGAGTTCTTCATAGGCGATATCCTCATTGGTCTGCAGCTCAGCTTCCGGCCAATCGGGAGAGATGTACTCTGGCCCCTCCCCCACAGAGTCTCTGCAGTGCTGGGATTGGCTGACGTTGTCTGTAACTCCACCACCAGCGAACACACACATAGACAGCTGCTGAGAGTCCTCGCTCACGCACACTCGCTGCACGTTCACACTCTCCTCGCTGAGTTCTGGACGCGTCTCTCGGACGGCTCGGCTGTAACCGTCAGGGTCGAAGCTGGCATGTTGCCGTAGCAACAGGCTGTCCATGGTTGCCGTTGGCATCGCCATGGAGAAGCGGGGCATGCAGCGTAGCAACAGAAAGTGGGAGGGAACCAGTTGGGTGGGACGCAGGACGAGACACAACACCACAGTTTTACTGACGATGTTCAACAGCTTGTAGCGATGCCCCTCTCTCACCTGGAAACAATACAGAGAGAGCTAGGGTTAGTCACCTTCCGTACACACACACACACACACACACACACACACACACACACACACACACACACACACACACACACACACACACACACACACACACACACACACACACACACACACACACACATCGTTAGTGTCGGCCATGTCTTACCACGTGGCGGTCATAGGGGTTCCGTGGTGGTCTTGTCGGCACAGTAACGTTAACAGGAAGTCTGACCCTCTCGATGATGCTGCGCACCGTGTGGTCAGCTCCCAGAATGCCCTGCTCCAGCGGGGAGCGCGTGCAGAACCGTCCTCGGCAGGTGAAGGGCAGAGAAAGTCTTTGATTGGTCCGATGGTTCATACACACCAGACACGGAGTTTTACCTGAGGACAGAGGGACAGGGAGTTTTACCTGAGAGAGGGACAGGGAGTTTTACCTGAGGACAGAGGGACAGGGAGTTTTACCTGAGAGAGGGACAGGGAGTTTTATCTGAGAGAGGGACAGGGAGTTTTACCTGAGGACAGAGGGACAGGGAGTTTTACCTGAGAGAGGGACAGGGAGTTTTATCTGAGAGAGGGACAGGGAGTTTTACCTGAGAGAGGGATGGGGAGTTTTACCTTTGAGAGGGACAGGAGTTTCCCTTGAGAGAGGGGCAGGGAGTTTTACCTGAGATAGGGACAGGGAGTTTTACCTGAGAGAGGGACAGGAGTTTCCCATGAGAGAGGGACAGGGAGTTTTACCTAAGAGAGGGACAGGGAGTTTTACCTGAGAGAGGGACAGGGCAGGGAGGGTGTGTGTGTGTTTGGTTTTACTTCAAACAAGGAAAAGTCGGACAAGTGGGGACATGTTGCCGGTTCCCACAAGGTTTAGGGGTTAGGTTTAGGGTTAGGAGTTAGGGTTGTGGGGGGTTAGGAGTTAGGGTTAGGAGTTAGGGTTGTGGGGGGTTAGGGTTAGGGTTAGGAGTTAGGGTTAGGGTTAGGGTTGTGGGGGGTTAGGGTTAGGAGTTAGGGTTAGGGTTAGGAGTTAGGGTTGTGGGGGGTTAGGGTTAGGGTTAGGGTTAGGGTTGTGGGGGGTGTGTTTCTTACTGCGGGGGGTTTTCCCCAGGCGTCTCAGGAGAGCGCTCAGTCCGGTTTTCTCCCTGGTAGGCGTGGCCGTGAGAAGCTCCGCCTTCCCCATTAGTGACAGCTGATCTCCGGCCTGCAGCGTCACACTGTACGACTCACTGTCCTCACTGAACTCCCTCGACACGACCTGGAGAGGTATACATACACACTCACAGAGACACACACACAGAGACACACAGAGACACACCACAACACAGAGACACACACCACACAGAGACACACACACACACACCACACCACACAGAGACACAACCACACCACACCACACCATACAGAGACACACACACACACCACACCACACAGAGACACAACCACACCACACCACACCACACAGAGACACAACCACACCACACCACACAGAGACACAACCACACCACACCACACAGAGACACACACACACACCACACCACACCACACAGAGACACAACCACACCACACCACACCACACAGAGACACAACCACACCACACCACACCACACAGAGACACACACAGAGACACAACCACACCACACCACACCACACAGAGACACAACCACACCACACCACACAGAGACACACATACGTTTTGTTCTTCTACGTCCTATTTTCCCTAACCCCTAACCTAACCCTTACCCTAGCCCTAACCCTTACCATAAGCTTAACCCTAATCCTAAACCTAACTCCTAACCCTAATTCTAACCCTGTTTGCAACCCTAAACCTAACTCCTAACCCTAACCCTAAACCTAACTCCTAACCCTAAACCTAACTCCTAACCCTAACCCTAAACATAACTCCTAACCCTAAACCTAACTCCTAACCCTAACCCTAAACCTAACTCCTAACCCTAAACCTAACTCCTACCCTAACCTAAACCCTGACTCCTAACCCTACCTAAACCTAACTCCCAACCCTAAAACCTAACTCCTAACCCTAAACCTAACTCCTAACCTAACCTAAACCTAACTCCTACCTAAACCTAACTCCTAACCTCAAAACCTAACTCCTAACCCTAAACCTAACTCCTAACCCTAAACCTAACTCCTAACCCTAACCCTAACTCCTAACCCTAAACCTAACTCCTAACCCTAAACCTAACTCCTAACCCTAAACCTAACTCCTAACCCTAAACCTAACTCCTAACCCTAAACCTAACTCCTAACCCTAACCCTAAACCTAACTCCTAACCTAAAACCCCTAACTCCTAAACCTAAACCTAACTCCTAACCGAACCCTGAAACCTAACCTACCTAAACCTAACTCCTAAACCTAACTCCTAACCTAAAACCTAACTCCTAACCCAAACCTAACTCCCTAACCCAAACCTAACTCCTAACCCTAAACCTAACTCCTAACCCTAAACCTAACTCCTAACCCTAAACCTAACCCTAAACCTAACTCCTAACCCTAACCCTAAACCTAACTCCTAACCCTAAACCTAACTCCTAACCCTAACTCCTAACCCTAAACCTAAACCTAAACCTAACTCCTAACCCTAACCCTAACTCCTAACCCTAAACCTAACTCCTAACCCTAAACCTAACTCCTAACTCCTAACTCCTAACTCCTAACCCTAACTTCTAACCCTAACCCTAAACCTAACTCCTAACCCTAACCCTAAACCTAACTCCTAACCCTAACCCTAAACCTAACTCCTAACCCTAACCCTAAACCTAACTCCTAACCCTAAACCTAACTCCTAACTCCTAACCCTAAACTTAACTCCTAACCCTAAACCTAACTCCTAACTCCTAACCGTAACCCTAAACCTAACTCCTAACCCTAACCCTAAACCTAACTCCTAACCCTAAACCTAACTCCTAACCCTAATCCTAACTCCTAACCGTAACCCTAAACCTAACTCCTAACCCTAAACCTAACTCCTAACCCTAAACCTAACTCCTGACCTTAAAATAGCCTTTGTCCTCATGGGGATGTGGGAAATGTCCCCAAGAAGGAGAATTATCCTTGTTTTTCTCTCCTTGTGGGGATTTTGGGGATTTTAGGTCCCCACAAGGAGAGAAGAACCAACCCACACACACCACAGATACATAGACCAGTATTTGTCATGTAATAATAATATAATATGCCATTTAGCAGACGCTTTTATCCAAAGCGACTTACAGTCATGCGTGCATACATTTTTTTTTTTGTGTATGGGTGGTCCCGGGGATCGAACCCACTACCTTGGCGTTACAAGCGCCGTGCTCTACCAGCTGAGCTACAGAGGACCACACACATAGTTAACCCAGTGTTTGTCATGTATAGTTAACCCAGTATTTGTCATGTATAGTTAACCCAGTGTTTGTCATGTATAGTTAACCCAGTATTTGTCATGTATAGTTAACCCAGTGTTTGTCATGTATAGTTAACCCAGTATTTGTCATGTATAGTTAACCCAGTGTTTGTCATGTATAGTTAACCCAGTATTTGTCATGTTTAGTTAACCCAGTATTTGTCATGTATAGTTAACCCAGTGTTTGTCATGTATAGTTAACCCAGTATTTGTCATGTATAGTTAACCCAGTATTTGTCATGTATAGTTAACCCAGTGTTTGTCATGTATAGTTAACCCAGTGTTTGTCATGTATAGTTAACCCAGTATTTGTCATGTATAGTTAACCCAGTGTTTGTCATGTATAGTTAACCCAGTATTTGTCATGTATAGTTAACCCAGTGTTTGTCATGTATAGTTAACCCAGTGTTTGTCATGTATAGTTAACCCAGTGTTTGTCATGTATAGTTAACCCAGTGTTTGTCATGTATATAGCTGAGTAGTGTTGTAGCTCCTCCCCCTAACCCTATTGTATATAGCTGAGTAGTGTTGTAGCTCCTCCCCCTAACCCTATTGTATATAGCTGAGTCGTGTTGTAGCTCCTCCCCCTAACCCTATTGTATATAGCTGAGTCGTGTTGTAGCTCCTCCCCCTAACCCTATTGTATATAGCTGAGTAGTGTTGTAGCTCCTCCCCCTAACCCTATTGTATATAGCTGAGTAGTGTTGTAGCTCCTCCCCCTAACCCTATTGTATATAGCTGAGTAGTGTTGTAGCTCCTCCCCCTAACTCTATTGTATATAGCTGAGTAGTGTTGTAGCTCCTCCCCCTAACCCTATTGTATATAGCTGAGTAGTGTTGTAGCTCCTCCCCCTAACCCCTGACCCCTGACCAGGGCTGTGATGGTCATGGAATTTTGGATGATGGTAATTGGCCAGTCAAATGACCGCGATCACCGTAATAACCGTTCAAACAACAAAACATTTTAAAATCCTGACTGTATGTGCTGCCATAGAAATAGAATGAATAGACCGGGTGTCCCCATTCAAGTCAATGATGGCAGAATGGGTAGACTGGCGGACATTGCGAGTGTACCCATTGAAGCAAAGCAGGAACTAAAATATGTTTAAAAAAACCCTACCCCTGACCCCTAACCCCTGACCTTGACAGTGAAGCTGATGGTTTCCATGGTGAAGACTCGGTCAGGGAACACTCCGGCCACTTCCTCCACCGAGGAAAAATACTGGACGGGATCCCTGACGTCTCTGTCTTCATCAACTAGACGGAATCTACCTACACACACACACACATACACACACATACACACACACACATGGAGGAGACAGGGATTTTAGTCAGAGAGAAAAATAAACTGAAAAATAAACTGTCCCAACAAGTTTCCAAGAAGTGTGTGTGTCACTATGGAAACCTACTGTTGGTACACACACATCCTTCTGGAGGAGCAACAGTGAATTCTGACCTCTCTCAGCCAATCCGAAGTCAACAGGGTTCTCATGGTAACCGTTAAAGAAGCTCCATTCTCACACTGAGCAGAGATCAACATGGAGATGATTAAACAAACACTCCACAGCTCAGGAGACCAGGCTGACGGATGGATAGCAACCCCCCTACACACACACACACACACACACACACACACACACACACACACACACACACACACACACACACACACACACACACACACACACACACACACACACACACACACACACACACACACACACACACACACACACACACACACACACACACACACACACACACACACACACACACACACACACACACACACACACACACACACACACACACACACACACACACAGAACAACCCCAGGATACAGAGCAACAAAAGCAGCCCTCCTCCTCCTCCTCCTCCTCCTCCTCCTCCTCCTCTTCTATATTTCTCTCCTCCTCCTCCTCTATACTTCTCTTCTCCTCTTCCTCCTCCTCTCTCTTTCTCTCCTCCTCCTCTCTCTTTCTCTCCTCCCCCTCTCTCTTTCTCTCCTCTTTTTCTCTCTTTCTCTTTTCCTCCCTCACTCTTTCATTTCTCCTCCTCCCCTCTCTCTTTCTCTCCTTCTCTCTTTCTCTTCTCCTCCTCCTCCTCTATATTTCCCAAATCAAATCAAATCAAATTTTATTTGCCACATGCGCCGAAAACTACAGGTGAAAAGAGGCGACTCCGGGATGCTGACCTTCTAGGCAGAGTTGCAAAAAAGTCCAGTGTTTGTGTTCTTTTGCCCATCTTAATCTTTACTTTTCATTGGCCAGTCTGTGATATGGCTTTTTCTTTGCAACTCTGCCTAGAAGGTCAGCATCCTGGAGTTGCCTCTTCACTGTTGACGTTGAGACTGGTGTTTTGCGGGTACTATTTAATGAAGCTGCCAGTTGAGGACCTGTGATGCATCTGTTTCTCAAACTAGACACTCTAATGTATTTGTCTTCTTGCTCAGTTGTGCACCGGGGCCTCCCACTCCTCTTTCTATTCTGATTAGAGCCAGTTTGCACTGTTCTGTGAAGGGAGTAGTACACAGCGTTGTACGAGATCTTCAGTTTCTTGGCAATTTCTCGCATGGAATAGCCTTCATTTCTCAGAACAAGAATAGACTGACGAGTTTCAGAAGAAAATTAATCAAACCCACAATTGCTGATGCTCCAGATACTCAACTAGTCTCAAGAAGGCCAGTTGTATTGCTTCTTTAATCAGCACAACAGTTTTCAGCTGTGCTAACATAATTGCAAAAGCCTCTTAAGGTTTGGGGGTAGAAGCTGTTAAGAAGCCTTTTGGACCTAGACTTGGCGCTATGGTACCGCTTGCCATGCAGTAGCAGAGAGAACAGTCCATGACTAGGGTGGCTGGAGTCTTTGACAATTTGTAGGGCCTTCCTCTGACACCGCCTGGTATAGAGGTCCTGGATGGCAGGAAGCTTGGCCCCAGTGATGTACTGGGCTGTACGCACTACCCTCTGTAGTGCCTTGCGGTCGGAGGCCAAGCAGTTGCCATACCAGGCGGTGATGCAACCAGTCAGGATACTCTCGATGGTGCAGCTGTAGAACCTTTTGAGGATCTGAGGACCCATGCCAAATCTTTTCAGTCTCCTGAGGGGGAATGGGCTTTGTCGTGCCCTCTTCACGACTGTCTTGGTGTGTTTGGACCATGATAGATTGTTGGTGATGTGGACACCAAGTAACTTGAAGCTCTCAACCTGTTCCACTACAGCCCCGTCGATGAGAATGGGGGCGTGCTCAGTCCTCTTCTTTTTCCTGTAGTCCACAATCATCTCCTTTGTCTTGATCACATTGAGGGAGAGTTTGTTATCCTGGCACCACATGGCCAGGTGTCTGACCTCCTCCCTATAGGCTGTTTCATCGGTGTTGGTGATCAGGCCTACCACTGTTGTGTCATCGGCAAACTTAATGATGGTGTTGGAGTCGTGCCTGGCCATGCAGTCATGGGTGAACAGGGAGTACAGGAGGGGACTGAGCACGCACCCCTGAGGGGCCCCCGTGTTGAGGATCAGCGTGGTAGATGTGTTGCTACCCTTACCACCCGGGGGAGGCCCGTCAGGAAGTCCAGGATCCAGTTGCAGAGGGAGGTGTTTAGTCCCAGGGTCCTGAGCTTAGTGATGAGCTTTGAGGGCACTATGGTGTTGAACGCTGAGCTGTAGTCAATGAATAGCATTCTCACGTAGGTGTTCCTCTTGTCCAGGTGGGAAAGGGCAGTGTGGAGTGCAATAGAGATTGCATCATCTGTGAATCTGTTGGGGCGGTATGCAAATTGGAGTGGGCCTAGGGTTTCTGGGATAATGGTGTTGATGTGAGCCATGACCAGCCTTTCAAAGTACTTCATGGTTACAGACGTGAGTGCTACGGGTCGGTAGTCATTTAGGCAGGTTAACTTAGTGTTCTTGGGCACAGGGACTGCTTGAAACATGTTGGTATTACAGACTCAGACAGGGACATGTTGAAAATGTCAGTGAAGACACTTGCCAGTTGGTCAGTGCATGCTCGGAGTACACGTCCTGGTAATCCGTCTGGCCCAGTGGCCTTGTGAATGTTGACCTGCTTAAAAGTCTTACTCACATAGTCATCCGGAACAGCTGATGCTCTCATGCATGCTTCAGTGTTGCTTGCCTCGAAGCGAGCATAGAAGTGATTTAGCTTGTCTGGTAGGCTTTTTTCACTGGGCAGCTCGCGGCTGTGCTTTCCTTTGTAGTCTGTAATAGTTTTCAAGCCCTGTCACATCCGACGAGCATCAGAGCCGGTGTAGTATGATTCAATCTTAGTCCTGTATTGACTCTTTGCTTGTTTGATTGTTCGTCGGAGGGCATAGTGGAATTTCTTATAAGTGTCCGGGTTAGAGTCCTGCTCCTTGAAAGCGGCAGCTCTACCCTTTAGCTCAGTGCGGATGTTGCCTGTAATCCATGGCTTCTGGTTGGGGTATGTACAGTTGAAGTCGGAAGTTTACATACACCTTAGCCAAATACTTTTAAACTCAGTTTTTCACAATCCCTGACATTTAATCCTAGTAGAAATTCCCTGTCTTACGTCAGTTAGGATCACCACTTTATTTTAAGAATGTGAAATGTCAGAATAGTAGTAGAGAGAATGATTTATTTCAGCTTTTATTTCTTTCATCACATTCCCAGTGGGTCAGAAGTTTACATACACTCAATTAGTATTTGGTAGCATTGCCTTTAAATGGTTTATCTTGGGTCAAACATTTCGGGTAGCCTTCCACAAGCTTCCCACAATAAGTTGGGTGAATTTAGGCCCATTCCTCCTGACAGAGCTGGTGTAACTGAGTCAGGTTTGTAGGCCTCCTTGCTTGCACAAGCTTTTTCAGTTCTGCCCACAAATTTACTAGAGGATTGAGGTCAGGGCTTTGTGATGGCCACTCCAATACCTTGACTTTGTTGTCCTTAAGCCATTTTGCCACAACTTTGGAAGTATGCTTGGGGTCATTTTCCATTTGGAAGACCCATTTGCGACCAAGCTTTAACTTCCTGACTGATGTCTTGAGATGTTGCTTCAATATATCCACATAATTTTCCTTCCTCATGATGCCATCTATTTTGTGAAGTGCACCAGTCCCTCCTGCAGCAAAGCACCCCCACAGCATGATGCTGCCACCCCCGTGCTTCACGGTTGGGATGGTGTTCTTCGGCTTGCAAGCATCCCCCTTTTTCCTCCAAACATAACGATGGTCATTATGGCCAAACAGTTCTATTTTTGTTTCATCAGACCAGAGGACATTTCTCAAAAAAGTACGATCTTTGTCCCCATGTGCAGTTGCAAACTGTAGTCTGGTTTTTTTAAGGCGGTTTTGGAGCAGTGGCTTCTTCCTTGCTGAGCAGCCTTTCAGGTTATGTCGATATAGGACTTGTTTAACTGTGGATATAGATACTTTTGTACCTGTGTCCTCCAGCATCTTCACAAGGTCCTTTGCTGTTGTTCTGGGATTGATTTGCACTTTTCGCACTAAAGTACATTCAACTCTAGGAGACAGAACACGTCTCCTTCCTGAGCGGTATGAAGGCTGCGTGATCCCATGGTGTTTATACTTGCGTACTATTGTTTGTACAGATGAACGTGGTACCTTCAGGCGTTTGGAAATTGCTCCCAAGGATGAACCAGACTTGTGGAGGTCTACAATTTTTTTTCTGAGGTCTTGGCTGATTAATTTTGATTTTCCTATGATGTCAAGCAAAGAGGCACTGAGTTTGAAGGTTGGCCTTGAAATACTTCCACAGGTACACCTCCAATTGACTCAAATGATGTGAATTAGCCTATCAGAAGCTTCTAAAGCCATGACATCATTTTCTGGAATTTTCCAAGCTGTTTAAAGGCACAGCCAACTTAGTGTATGTAAACTTCTGACCCACTGGAATTGTGGTACAGTGAATTATAAGTGAAAAATTCTGTCTGTAAACAATTGTTGGAAAAATTACTTGTGTCATGCACAAAGTACATGTCCTAACCGACATGCCAAAACTATAGTTTGTTAACAAGAAATTTGTGGAGTGGTTGAAAACTAGTTTTAATGACTCCAACCTAAGTGTATGTAAACTTTCGATGTAAACCTCCCCTCTCTCTCTTTCTCCTCCCCCTCTCTCTCTTTCTCCTCCCCTCTCTCACTTTCTCCTCCCCTCTCTCTTTCTCCTCCCCCTCTCTCCTCCTCATCCACATCTCTCTTTCCCTCATCCTCTTCATCCCCTACTCTTTCTCTCCTCCTCCTCCTCCTCCTCCTCCTCTCATGATCCACAACAAGACAGATTTCTCGTTTCCCCTTCCTAACCTTCCTTCCCCTCAGCCCTAACCCTTCCATATCTAACCCTTCCATACAGCGGGGAAAAAAAGTATTTAGTCAGCCACCAATTGTGCATGTTCTCCCACTTAAAAAGATGAGAGAGGCCTGTAATTTTCATCATAGGTACACGTCAACTATGACAGACAAAATGAAAAAAATGGATTTTTAATGAATTTATTTGCAAATTATGGTGGAAAATAAGTATTTGGTCAATAACAAAAGTTTCTCAATACTTTGTTATACAGTGATCCCTCGCCACTTCGCGGTTCACTTATCGCGGATTCGCTATTTCGCGGATTTTCATAATGCATTTTTTTTTTGGTGCATTGTGCTCTGCATTCTGATTCGCTAAAAACTCACTCCCGCTTCTTGTATCAAAACATGCTACGAATTGTGCTATCATTTTGTCGTCTCGTGCAGTTATGTGTACGTACATAAAACAGCTTGGCAAATTTACATTAAGTTGGCCAAATTATCTTGTAATTTCGAACATCTCCTAATGAAATGGGACCCTTTGATGAGCCGTTCGTTACAGTTCTCCAACGTAATCGATGGTGGCATGTCGGTGTACAAGGATCTTTTTGCAAAGAAGAAAAAAGAGCGACAACAGCTGCCTATCACTATGTTCTTCTCCCGAACAAACACACCTGCACCGCGGGCTTCAGAAGAAGAGAACACTGCAGAGCGCAGTCAGGATGCAGCGGCCCAGTCTGAAGAGCAGTGAAACGGCCTACACGTGAGTCACTGTATTTGTATACATGTAATAGTTGCTAATTGTAAAAAAAAAAAGTTTTCTATTTCGCGGATTTCACTTATCGCGGGTCATTTTCGAACGTAACCCGCGATAAACGAGGGATTACTGTATACCCTTTGTTGGCAATGACACAGGTCAAACGTTTTCTGTAAGTCTTCACAAGGTTTTCACACACTGTTGCTGGTATTTTGGCCCATTCCTCCATGCAGATCTCCTCTAGAGCAGTGATGTTTTGGGGCTGTCGCTGGGCAACACGGACTTTCAACTCCCTCCAAAGATTTTCTATGGGGTTGAGATCTGGAGACTGGCTAGGCCACTCCAGGACCTTGAAATGCTTCTTACGAAGCCACTCCTTCGTTGCCCGGGCGGTGTGTTTGGGATAATTGTCATGCTGAAAGACCCAGCCACATTTCATCTTCAATGCCCTTGCTGATGGACGGAGGTTTTCACTCAAAATCTCACTATACATGGCCCCATTCATTCTTTCCTTTACACGGATCAGTCGTCCTGGTCCCTTTGCAGAAAAACAGCCCCAAAGCATGATGTTTCCACCCCCATGCTTCACAGTAGGTATGGTGTTCTTTGGATGCAACTCAGCATTCTTTGTCCTCCAAACACGACGAGTTGAGTTTTTACCAAAAAGTTCTATTTTGGTTTCATCTGACCATATGACAGTCTCCCAATCCTCTTCTGGATCATCCAAATGCACTCTAGCAAACTTCAGACGGGCCTGGACATGTACTGGCTTAAGCAGGGGGGACACGTCTGGCACTGCAGGATTTGAGTCCCTGGCGGCGTAGTGTGTTACTGATGGTAGGCTTTGTTACTTTGGTCCCAGCTCTCTGCAGGTCATTCACTAGGTCCCCCCGTGTGGTTCTGGGATTTTTGCTCACCGTTCTTGTGATCATTTTGACCCCACGGGGTGAGATCTTGCGTGGAGCCCCAGATCGAGGGAGATTATCAGTGGTCTTGTATGTCTTCCATTTCCTAATAATTGCTTCCACAGTTGATTTCTTCAAACCAAGCTGCTTACCTATTGCAGATTCAGTCTTCCCAGCCTGGTGCAGGTCTACAATTTTGTTTCTGGTGTCCTTTGACAGCTCTTTGGTCTTGGCCATAGTGGAGTTTGGAGTGTGACTGTTTGAGGTTGTGGACAGGTGTCTTTTATACTGATAACAAGTTCAAACAGGTGCCATTAATACAGGTAACGAGTGGAGGACAGAGGAGCCTCTTAAAGAAGAAGTTACAGGTCTGTGAGAGCCAGAAATCTTGCTTGTTTGTAGGTGACCAAATACTTATTTTCCACCATAATTTGCAAATAAATTCATTAAAAACCCTACAATGTGATTTTCTGGAGAAAAAAAATCTCAATTTGTCTGTCATAGTTGACGTGTACCTATGATGGAAATTACAGGCCTCTCTCATCTTTTTAAGTGGGAGAACTTGCACAATTGGTGGCTGACTAAATACTTTTTTTCCCCACTGTATATAATTCTTCCATATCTAACTCTTCCATATCTAACTCTTCCATGTCTAACCCTTTCATATCTAAGTTCTACAGCAGGGGTATCTCAGTGTGGAGTGCAGTACAGTCGGTAGAGCATGTTACTTGCAGCCCTAAAGGTTGTGGGTTTGATTCTCACAGGGGCTACCCATATGTAAAATGTATGACTAAGTCGCATTGGATAAAAGTGTCTGTTAAATTACATATATTATGATTATATTATACATTACACTACTGCTGTTCTATCTGTTAATGAATCAGTCTCTGATTAAGGAGGAATGAAAAAGAGCAGTGAAACTTTCATGTCCATATTTGAATCTGAAGAGTCTAGAGGTATGGAGTGCAGTGGAGGAGAAGGTTAAGGCAAGGGGTTAGGGTTAGGGGCTAGGGGCTAGGGGTAAGGGGTTATGGGCTAGGGGTTATGGGCTAGGGGTAAAGGGCTAGGGGTTAGGGGCTAGGGGCTAGGGGTTATGGGCTAGGGGTTATGGGCTAGGGGTAAAGGGCTAGGGGTTAGGGTCTAGGGGTTAGGGGTTAGGGGTTAGGGGTTAGGGGTTAGGGGCTATGGGTTAGAGGCTAGGGGCTAGGGGCTAGGGGAATATGGGCCTAGGTCTGACCATGTGGAGTTGGAAGACAACAGGATGACATCCTCACTCCATCGTCATGCCGACTGGAGGAGGATTCCCGGGAGAGGAAGTTTAGGATCAGGTTACAAATGGAATGCAACGGGAACGTTTGGGAATGTCTGCACGTTCATAGACGCGTACGCACACAATGTCTTGTACAACTAACCTTGTGGGGACACACAGTTCACTTCCATGACCCCTAACCCTAACCTTAACCCAAAAACCTAACCTTCACCCTAGCTCCTAACCCTAAAACGAACCCTAGCTCCTAACCCTAAAACAATCCCTAGCTCCTAACCCTAATTCTAACCATGACACTAATGGGGATCCACTAATGGGGATATATAACGGGGATATATAATGTGGATATATAACAGGGATATATAATAGGGATATATAACAGGGATATATAATGGGGATATATAACGGGGATATATAACGGGATATATAACGGGGATATATAATGGGGAAATATAATGGGGATATATAATGGGAATATATAACGGGGATATATAACGGGATATATAACGGGGATATATAATGGGGATATATAACGGGGATATATAACGGGGATAAAATAAATAATGGGGATATATAACGGGGATATATAATGGGGATATATAACGGGGATATATAAAATGGGGATATATAATGGGGATATATAACGGGGATATATAATGGGGATATATAATGGGGATATATAATGGGGATATATAACGGGGATATATAACGGGGATATATAATGGGGATATATAACGGGGATATATAATGGGGATATATAACAGGGATATATAATGGGGATATATAACAGGGATATATAATGGGGATATATAACGGGGATATATAACGGGATATATAATGGGGATATATAATGGGGAAATATAATGGGGATATATAATGGGAATATATAACGGGGATATATAACGGGATATATAACGGGGATATATAATGGGGATATATAATGGGGATATATAACGGGGATATATAACGGGGATAAAATAAATAATGGGGATATATAACGGGGATATATAATGGGGATATATAATGGGGATATATAATGGGATATATAACGGGGATATATAACGGGAATATATAATGGGGATATATAACGGGGATATATAATGGGGATATATAACGGGGATATATAACGGGGATATATAACGGGGATATATAATGGGGATATATAACGGGGATATATAATGGGGATATATAACGGGATAAAATAAATAATGGGGATATATAACGGGGATATATAACGGGGATATATAACGGGGATATACAGTGGGGAAAAAAAAGTATTTAGTCAGCCACCAATTGTGCAAGTTCTCCCACTTAAAAAGATGAGAGAGGCCTGTAATTTTCATCATAGGTACACGTCAACTATGACAGACAAATTGAGGAAAAAAAATCCAGAAAATCACATTGTAGGATTTTTAATGAATTTATTTGCAAATTATGGTGGAAAATAAGTATTTGGTCACCTACAAACAAGCAAGATTTCTGGCTCTCACAGACCTGTAACTTCTTCTTTAAGAGGCTCCTCTGTCCTAGACTCGTTACCTGTATTAATGGCACCTGTTTGAACTTGTTATAAGTATAAAAGACACTTGTCCACAACCTCAAACAGTCACACTCCAAACTCCACTATGGCCAAGACCAAAGAGCTGTCAAAGGACACCAGAAACAAAATTGTAGACCTGCACCAGGCTGGGAAGACTGAATCTGCAATAGGTAAGCAGCTTGGTTTGAAGAAATCAACTGTGGGAGCAATTATTAGGAAATGGAAGACATACAAGACCACTGATAATCTCCCCTCGATCTGGGGCTCCACGCAAGATCTCACCCCGTGGGGTCAAAATGATCACAAGAACGGTGAGCAAAAATCCCAGAACCACACGGGGGGACCTAGTGAATGACCTGCAGAGAGCTGGGACCAAAGTAACAAAGCCTACCATCAGTAACACACTACGCTGCCAGGGACTCAAATCCTGCAGTGCAAGACGTGTCCCCCTGCTTAAGCCAGTACATGTCCAGGCCCGTCTGAAGTTTGCTAGAGTGCATTTGGATGATCCAGAAGAGGGTTGGGAGAATGTCAGATGAAACCAAAATAGAACTTTTTGGTAAAAACTCAACTCGTCGTGTTTGGAGGACAAAGAATGCTGAGTTGCATCCAAAGAACACCATACCTACTGTGAAGCAGGGGGTGGAAACATCATGCTTTGGGGCTGTTTTTCTGCAAAGGGACCAGGACGACTGATCCGTGTAAAGGAAAGAATGAATGGGGCCATGTATCGTGAGATTTTGAGTGAAAACCTCCTTCCATCAGCAAGGGCATTGAAGATGAAACGTGGCTGGGTCTTTCAGCATGACAATGATCCCAAACACACCGCCCGGGCAACGAAGGAGTGGCTTCGTAAGAAGCATTTCAAGGTCCTGGAGTGGCCTAGCCAGTCTCCAGATCTCAACCCCCATAGAAAATCTTTGGAGGGAGTTGAAAGTCCGTGTTGCCCAGCGACAGCCCCAAAACATCACTGCTCTAGAGGAGATCTGCATGGAGGAATGGGCCAAAATACCAGCAAAAGTGTGTGAAAACCTTGTGAAGACTTACAGAAAACGTTTGACCTGTGTCATTGCCAACAAAGGGTATATAACAAAGTATTGAGAAACTTTTGTTATTAACCAAATACTTATTTTCCACCATAATTTGCAAATAAATTCATTAAAAATCCTACAATGTGATTCTCTGGAAAAAAAAATCTCATTTTGTCTGTCATAGTTGACGTGTACCTATGATGAAAATTACAGGCCTCTCTCATCTTTTTAAGTGGGAGAACTTGCACAATTGGTGGCTGACTAAATACTTTTTTTCCCCACTGTATAACGGGGATATATAATGGGGATATATAACGGGGAAATATATAATGGGGATATATAACGGGGATATATAACGGGGATATATAATGTTGATATATAATGGGGATATATAACGGGGATATATAACGGGGATATATAACGGGATATATAATGGGGATATATAACAGGGATATATAACGGGATATATAACGGGGATATATAATGGGGATATATAACGGGATATATAATGGGGATATATAACAGGGATATATAACGGGATAAAATAAATAATGGGGATATATAACGGGGATATATAACGGGATATATAATGGGGATATATAACAGGGATATATAATGGGGATATATAATGGGGATATATAACGGGACATATAACGGGGATATATAACGGGGATATATAACGGGGATAAAATAAATAATGGGGATATATAACGGGGATATATAACGGGGATGTATAATGGGGATATATAACGGGATATATAACGGGGATATATAATGGGGATATATAACGGGACATATAACGGGGATATATAATGGGGATATATAACGGGGATATATAACGGGGATATATAACGGGGATATATAAAGGGGATATATAATGGGGATTTATAACGGGACATATAACGGGGATATATAACGGGGATATATAACGGGGATAAAATAAATAATGGGGATATACCGTACCAGTAAAATGTGAGCCTATCACAATAATTAAAACTAAATACCAAGACAACTATAGGGAAATACACCATGAGAAATGTGGACAAACGTTGGAATATGAAGTCAAATTGGTAAAACTATGAGATCTGACTACCTGGTACTGGAGAGGTGTGTTATCACCCTGGTACTATAGAGGTGTGTTATCACCCTGGTACTGGAGAGGTGTGTTATCACCCTGGTACTGGAGAGGTGTGTTATCACCCTGGTACTAGAGAGGTGTGTTATCACCCTGGTACTGGAGAGGTGTGTTATCACCCTGGTACTGTAGAGGTGTGTTATCACCCTGGTACTATAGAGGTGTGTTATCACCCTGGTACTGGAGAGGTGTGTTATCACCCTGGTACTATAGAGGTGTGTTATCACCCTGGTACTGGAGAGGTGTGTTATCACCCTGGTACTATAGAGGTGTGTTATCACCCTGGTACTGGAGAGGTGTGTTATCACCCTGGTACTGGAGAGGTGTGTTATCACCCTGGTACTATAGAGGTGTGTTATCACCCTGGTACTGGAGAGGTGTGTTATCACCCTGGTACTGGAGAGGTGTGTTATCACCCTGGTACTAGAGAGGTGTGTTATCACCCTGGTACTGGAGAGGTGTGTTATCACCCTGGTACTGTAGAGGTGTGTTATCACCCTGGTACTATAGAGGTGTGTTATCACCCTGGTACTGGAGAGGTGTGTTATCACCCTGGTACTATAGAGGTGTGTTATCACCCTGGTACTGGAGAGGTGTGTTATCACCCTGGTACTATAGACGTGCGTTATCACCCTGGTACTGGAGAGGTGTGTTATCACCCTGGTACTGGAGAGGTGTGTTATCACCCTGGTACTGGAGAGGTGTGTTATCACCCTGGTACTGGAGAGGTGTGTTATCACCCTGGTACTGGAGAGGTGTGTTATCACCCTGGTACTGGAGAGGTGTGTTATCACCCTGGTACTGAGAGGTGTGTTATCACCCTGGTACTGGAGAGGTGTGTTATCACCCTGGTACTGGAGAGGTGTGTTATCACCCTGGTACTGGAGAGGTGTGTTATCACCCTGGTACTGGAGAGGTGTGTTATCACCCTGGTACTATAGAGGTGTGTTATCACCCTGGTACTGGAGAGGTGTGTTATCACCCTGGTACTATAGAGGTGTGTTATCACCCTGGTACTGGAGAGGTGTGTGTGTTATCACCCTGGTACTGGAGAGGTGTGTTATCACCCTGGTACTATAGAGGTGTGTTATCACCCTGGTACTATAGAGGTGTGTTATCACCCTGGTACTATAGAGGTGTGTTATCACCCTGGTACTGGAGAGGTGTGTTATCACCCTGGTACTGGAGAGGTGTGTTCTCACCCTGGTACTGGAGAGGTGTGTTATCACCCTGGTAGTGGAGAGGTGTGTTATCACCCTGGTACTATAGAGGTGTGTTATCACCCTGATACTATAGAGGTGTGTTATCACCCTGGTACTATAGAGGTGTGTGATCACCCTGGTACTGGAGAGGTGTGTTATCAACTAGGTACTGGAGAGGTGTGTTATCACCCTGGTACTATAGAGGTGTGTTATCACCCTGGTACTGGAGAGGTGTGTTATCACCCTGGTACTGGAGAGGTGTGTTATCACCCTGGTACTATAGAGGTGTGTTATCACCCTGGTACTGGAGGGGTGTGTTATCACCCTGGTACTGGAGAGGTGTGTGTTATCACCCTGGTACTGGAGAGGTGTGTTATCACCCTGGTACTGGAGAGGTGTGTTATCACCCTGGTACTGGAGAGGTGTGTTATCACCCTGGTACTGGAGAGGTGTGTTATCACCCTGGTAGTGGAGAGGTGTGTTATCACCCTGGTACTATAGAGGTGTGTTATCACCCTGGTACTGGAGAGGTGTGTTATCACCCTGGTACTGGAGAGGTGTGTTATCACCCTGGTACTATAGAGGTGTGTTATCACCCTGGTACTGGAGAGGTGTGTTATCACCCTGGTACTGGAGAGGTGTGTTATCACCCTGGTACTATAGAGGTGTGTTATCACCCTGGTACTGGAGAGGTGTGTTATCACCCTGGTACTGGAGAGGTGTGTGTGTTATCACCCTGGTACTGGAGAGGTGTGTTATCACCCTGGTACTGGAGAGGTGTGTTATCACCCTGATACTATAGAGGTGTGTTATCACCCTGGTACTGGAGAGGTGTGTTATCACCCTGGTACTATAGAGGTGTGTTATCACCCTGGTACTATAGAGGTGTGTTATCCCCCTGGTACTGGAGAGGTGTGTTATCACCATGGTACTGGAGAGGTGTGTTATCACCCTGGTACTGGAGAGGTGTGTTATCACCCTGGTACTGGAGAGGTGTGTTATCACCCTGGTACTGTAGAGGTGTGTTATCACCCTGGTACTATAGAGGTGTGTTATCACCCTGGTACTGGAGAGGTGTGTTATCACCCTGGTACTATAGAGGTGTGTTATCACCCTGGTACTATAGAGGTGTGTTATCACCCTGGTACTGTAGAGGTGTGTGTGTTATCACCCTGGTACTGGAGAGGTGTGTTATCACCCTGGTACTGGAGAGGTGTGTTATCACCCTGGTACTGGAGAGGTGTGTTATCACCCTGGTACTATAGAGGTGTGTTATCACCCTGGTACTATAGAGGTGTGTTATCCCCCTGGTACTGGAGAGGTGTGTTATCACCCTGGTACTATAGAGGTGTGTTATCACCCTGGTACTGGAGAGGTGTGTTATCACCCTGGTACTGGAGAGGTGTGTTATCATCCTGGTACTGGAGAGGTGTGTTATCACCCTGGTACTGGAGAGGTGTGTTATCACCCTGGTACTGGAGAGGTGTGTTATCACCCTGGTACTGGAGAGGTGTATTATCACCCTGGTACTGGAGAGGTGTGTTATCACCCTGGTACTGGAGAGGTGTGTGTGTTCTCACCCTGGTACTGGAGAGGTGTGTGTGTTCTCACCCTGGTACTATAGAGGTGTGTTATCACCCTGGTACTGGAGAGGTGTGTGTGTTATCACCCTGGTACTGGAGAGGTGTGTTATCACCCTGGTACTATAGAGGTGTGTTATCACCCTGGTACTATAGAGGTGTGTTATCACCCTGGTACTATAGAGGTGTGTTATCACCCTGGTACTGGAGAGGTGTGTTCTCACCCTGGTACTGGAGAGGTGTGTTATCACCCTGGTACTATAGAGGTGTGTTATCACCCTGGTACTGGAGAGGTGTGTTATCACCCTGGTACTGGAGAGGTGTGTTATCACCCTGGTACTGGAGAGGTGTGTTATCACCCTGGTACTGGAGAGGTGTGTTATCACCCTGGTACTATAGAGGTGTGTTATCACCCTGGTACTGGAGAGGTGTGTTATCACCCTGGTACTATAGAGGTGTGTTATCACCCTGGTACTGGAGATTTGTGTGTGTTATCACCCTGGTACTGGAGAGGTGTGTTATCACCCTGGTACTATAGAGGTGTGTTATCACCCTGGTACTATAGAGGTGTGTTATCACCCTGGTACTATAGAGGTGTGTTATCACCCTGGTACTGGAGAGGTGTGTTATCACCCTGGTACTGGAGAGGTGTGTTCTCACCCTGGTACTGGAGAGGTGTGTTATCACCCTGGTAGTGGAGAGGTGTGTTATCACCCTGGTACTATAGAGGTGTGTTATCACCCTGATACTATAGAGGTGTGTTATCACCCTGGTACTATAGAGGTGTGTGATCACCCTGGTACTGGAGAGGTGTGTTATCAACTAGGTACTGGAGAGGTGTGTTATCACCCTGGTACTATAGAGGTGTGTTATCACCCTGGTACTGGAGAGGTGTGTTATCACCCTGGTACTGGAGAGGTGTGTTATCACCCTGGTACTATAGAGGTGTGTTATCACCCTTGTACTGGAGGGGTGTGTTATCACCCTGGTACTGGAGAGGTGTGTGTTATCACCCTGGTACTGGAGAGGTGTGTTATCACCCTGGTACTGGAGAGGTGTGTTATCACCCTGGTACTGGAGAGGTGTGTTATCACCCTGGTACTGGAGAGGTGTGTTATCACCCTGGTAGTGGAGAGGTGTGTTATCACCCTGGTACTATAGAGGTGTGTTATCACCCTGGTACTGGAGAGGTGTGTTATCACCCTGGTACTGGAGAGGTGTGTTATCACCCTGGTACTATAGAGGTGTGTTATCACCATGGTACTGGAGAGGTGTGTTATCACCCTGGTACTGGAGAGGTGTGTTATCACCCTGGTACTATAGAGGTGTGTTCTCACCCTGGTACTGGAGAGGTGTGTTATCACCCTGGTAGTGGAGAGGTGTGTTATCACCCTGGTACTATAGAGGTGTGTTATCACCCTGATACTATAGAGGTGTGTTATCACCCTGGTACTATAGAGGTGTGTGATCACCCTGGTACTGGAGAGGTGTGTTATCAACTAGGTACTGGAGAGGTGTGTAATCACCCTGGTACTATAGAGGTGTGTTATCACCCTGGTACTGGAGAGGTGTGTTATCACCCTGGTACTGGAGAGGTGTGTTATCACCCTGGTACTATAGAGGTGTGTTATCACCCTGGTACTGGAGGGGTGTGTTATCACCCTGGTACTGGAGAGGTGTGTGTTATCACCCTGGTACTGGAGAGGTGTGTTATCACCCTGGTACTGGAGAGGTGTGTTATCACCCTGGTACTGGAGAGGTGTGTTATCACCCTGGTACTGGAGAGGTGTGTTATCACCCTGGTAGTGGAGAGGTGTGTTATCACCCTGGTACTATAGAGGTGTGTTATCACCCTGGTACTGGAGAGGTGTGTTATCACCCTGGTACTGGAGAGGTGTGTTATCACCCTGGTACTATAGAGGTGTGTTATCACCCTGGTACTGGAGAGGTGTGTTATCACCCTGGTACTGGAGAGGTGTGTTATCACCCTGGTACTATAGAGGTGTGTTATCACCCTGGTACTGGAGAGGTGTGTTATCACCCTGGTACTGGAGAGGTGTGTGTGTTATCACCCTGGTACTGGAGAGGTGTGTTATCACCCTGATACTATAAAGGTGTGTTATCACCCTGGTACTGGAGAGGTGTGTTATCACCCTGGTACTATAGAGGTGTGTTATCAACCTGGTACTATAGAGGTGTGTTATCCCCCTGGTACTGGAGAGGTGTGTTATCCCCCTGGTACTGGAGAGGTGTGTTATCACCCTGGTACTGGAGAGGTGTGTTATCACCCTGGTACTGGAGAGGTGTGTTATCACCCTGGTACTGTAGAGGTGTGTTATCACCCTGGTACTATAGAGGTGTGTTATCACCCTGGTACTGGAGAGGTGTGTTATCACCCTGGTACTATAGAGGTGTGTTATCACCCTGGTACTATAGAGGTGTGTTATCACCCTGGTAATATAGAGGTGTGTTATCACCCTGGTACTATAGAGGTGTGTTATCCCCCTGGTACTGGAGAGGTGTGTTATCACCCTGGTACTGGAGAGGTGTGTTATCACCCTGGTACTGGAGAGGTGTGTTATCACCCTGGTACTGGAGAGGTGTGTTATCACCCTGGTACTGGAGAGGTGTGTTATCACCCTGGTACTATAGAGGTGTGTTATCACCCTGGTACTGGAGAGGTGTGTTATCACCCTGGTACTATAGAGGTGTGTTATCACCCTGGTACTATAGAGGTGTGTTATCACCCTGGTACTGTAGAGGTGTGTGTGTTATCACCCTGGTACTGGAGAGGTGTGTTATCACCCTGGTACTGGAGAGGTGTGTTATCACCCTGGTACTGGAGAGGTGTGTTATCACCCTGGTACTATAGAGGTGTGTTATCACCCTGGTACTATAGAGGTGTGTTATCCCCCTGGTACTGGAGAGGTGTGTTATCACCCTGGTACTATAGAGGTGTGTTATCACCCTGGTACTGGAGAGGTGTGTTATCACCCTGGTACTGGAGAGGTGTGTTATCACCCTGGTACTGGAGAGGTGTGTTATCACCCTGGTACTGGAGAGGTGTGTTATCACCCTGGTACTGGAGAGGTGTGTTATCACCCTGGTACTGGAGAGGTGTATTATCACCCTGGTACTGGAGAGGTGTGTTATCACCCTGGTACTGGAGAGGTGTGTTATCACCCTGGTACTGGAGAGGTGTGTTATCACCCTGGTACTGGAGAGGTGTGTGTGTTCTCACCCTGGTACTGGAGAGGTGTGTGTGTTCTCACCCTGGTACTATAGAGGTGTGTTATCACCCTGGTACTGGAGAGGTGTGTTATCACCCTGGTACTGGAGAGGTGTGTTATCACCCTGGTACTATAGAGGTGTGTTATCACCCTGGTACTATAGAGGTGTGTTATCACCCTGGTACTATAGAGGTGTGTTATCACCCTGGTACTGGAGAGGTGTGTTATCACCCTGGTACTGGAGAGGTGTATTATCACCCTGGTACTATAGAGGTGTGTTATCACCCTGGTACTGTAGAGGTGTGTGTGTTATCACCCTGGTACTGGAGAGGTGTGTTATCACCCTGGTACTATAGAGGTGTGTTATCACCCTGGTACTATAGAGGTGTGTTATCACCCTGATACTATAGAGGTGTGTTATCACCCTGATACTATAGAGGTGTGTTATCACCCTGGTACTATAGAGGTGTGTTATCACCCTGGTACTGGAGAGGTGTGTTATCACCCTGGTACTGGAGAGGTGTGTGTGTTATCACCCTGGTACTGGAGAGGTGTGTTATCACCCTGGTACTATAGAGGTGTGTTATCACCCTGGTACTATAGAGGTGTGTTATCACCCTGGTACTATAGAGGTGTGTTATCACCCTGGTACTGGAGAGGTGTGTTCTCACCCTGGTACTGGAGAGGTGTGTTATCACCCTGGTAGTGGAGAGGTGTGTTATCACCCTGGTACTATAGAGGTGTGTTATCACCCTGATACTATAGAGGTGTGTTATCACCCTGGTAATATAGAGGTGTGTTATCACCCTGGTACTGGAGAGGTGTGTTATCACCCTGGTACTATAGAGGTGTGTTATCACCCTGGTACTGTAGAGGTGTGTGTGTTATCACCCTGGTACTGGAGAGGTGTGTTATCACCCTGGTACTATAGAGGTGTGTTATCACCCTGGTACTATAGAGGTGTGTTATCACCCTGATACTATAGAGGTGTGTTATCACCCTGATACTATAGAGGTGTGTTATCACCCTGGTACTGGAGAGGTGTGTTCTCACCCTGGTACTGGAGAGGTGTGTTATCACCCTGGTACTGGAGAGGTGTGTTATCACCCTGGTACTGGAGTGGTGTGTTATCACCCTGGTACTGGAGAGGTGTGTTATCACCCTGGTACTATAGAGGTGTGTTATAACCCTGATACTATAGAGGTGTGTTATCACCCTGATACTATAGAGGTGTGTTATCACCCTGGTACTGGAGAGGTGTGTGTATATCACCCTGGTACTGGAGAGGTGTGTTATCACCCTGGTACTGGAGAGGTGTGTGTGTTATCACCCTGGTACTGGAGAGGTGTGTTATCACCCTGGTACTGGAGAGGTGTGTTATCACCCTGGTACTATAGAGGTGTGTTATCACCCTGGTACTGGAGAGGTGTGTTATCACCCTGGTACTGGAGAGGTGTGTTATCACCCTGGTACTGGAGAGGTGTGTTATCACCCTGGTACTGGAGTGGTGTGTTCTCACCCTGGTACTGGAGAGGTGTGTTATCACCCTGGTACTGGAGAGGTGTGTTATCACCCTGGTACTGGAGAGGTGTGTTATCACCCTGGTACTATAGAGGTGTGTTATCCCCCTGGTACTGGAGAGGTGTGTTATCACCCTGGTACTGGAGAGGTGTGTTATCACCCTGGAACTATAGAGGTGTGTTATCACCCAGGTACTATAGAGGTGTGTTATCACCCTGGTACTATAGAGGTGTGTTATCACCCTGGTACTGGAGAGGTGTGTTATCACCCTGGTACTGGAGAGGTGTGTTATCACCCTGGTACTGGAGAGGTGTGTTATCACCCTGATACTATAGATGTGTGTTATCACCCTGGTACTGGAGAGGTGTGTTATCACCCTGGTACTGTAGAGGTGTGTTATCACCCTGGTACTGTAGAGGTGTGTTATCACCCTGGTACTGGAGAGGTGTGTTATCACCCTGGTACTCTAGAGGTGTGTGTGTTATCACTCTGGTACTGGAGAGGTGTGTTCTCACCCTGGTACTGGAGAGGTGTGTTATCACCCTGGTACTGGAGAGGTGTGTTATCACCCTGGTACTGGAGAGGTGTGTTATCACCATGGTACTGGAGAGGTGTGTTATCACCCTGGTACTATAGAGTTGTGTTATCACCCTGGTACTATAGAGGTGTGTTATCACCCTGGTACTATAGAGGTGTGTTATCACCCTGGTACTATAGAGGTGTTTTATCACCCTGGTACTATAGAGGTGTGTTATCACCCTGGTACTGGAGAGGTGTGTTATCACCCTGGTACTGGAGAGGTGTGTTATCACCCTGGTACTGGAGAGGTGTGTTATCACCCTGGTACTGGAGAGGTGTGTTATCACCCTGGTACTATAGAGGTGTGTTATCACCCTGGTACTGGAGAGGTGTGTTATCACCCTGGTACTGGAGAGGTGTGTTATCACCCTGGTACTGGAGAGGTGTGTTATCACCCTGGTACTATAGAGGTGTGTTATCACCCTGGTACTGGAGAGGTGTGTTATCACCCTGGTACTGGAGAGGTGTGTTATCACCCTGGTACTGGAGAGGTGTGTTATCACCCTGGTACTGGAGAGGTGTGTTATCACCCTGGTACTGGAGAGGTGTGTTATCACCCTGGTACTATAGAGGTGTGTTATCACCCTGGTACTGGAGAGGTGTGTTATCACCCTGGTACTGGAGAGGTGTGTTATCACCCTGGTACTGGAGAGGTGTGTTATCACCCTGGTACTGTAGAGGTGTGTTATCACCCTGGTACTGTAGAGGTGTGTTATCACCCTGGTACTGGAGAGGTGTGTTATCACCCTGGTACTGTAGAGGTGTGTGTGTTATCACCCTGGTACTGGAGAGGTGTGTTATCACCCTGGTACTGGAGAGGTGTGTTATCACCCTGGTACTATAGAGGTGTGTTATCACCCTGGTACTATAGAGGTGTGTTATCACCCTGGTACTGGAGAGGTGTGTTATCACCCTGGTACTATAGAGGTGTGTTATCACCCTGGTACTGGAGAGGTGTGTTATCACCCTGGTACTGGAGAGGTGTGTTATCACCCTGGTACTGGAGAGGTGTGTGTGTTATCACCCTGGTAGTGGAGAGGTGTGTTATCACCCTGGTACTATAGAGGTGTGTGTGTTCTCACCCTGGTACTGGAGAGGTGTGTTATCACCCTGGTACTGGAGAGGTGTGTTATCACCCTGGTACTGGAGAGGTGTGTTATCACCCTGGTACTGGAGAGGTGTGTTATCACCCTGGTACTATAGAGGTGTGTTATCACCCTGGTACTGGAGAGGTGTGTTATCACCCTGGTACTGGAGAGGTGTGTTATCACCCTGGTACTGGAGAGGTGTGTTATCACCCTGGTACTGGAGAGGTGTGTTATCACCCTGGTACTGTAGAGGTGTGTTATCACCCTGGTACTGGAGAGGTGTGTTATCACCCTGATACTATAGAGGTGTGTTATCACCCTGGTACTGGAGAGGTGTGTTATCACCCTGGTACTGGAGAGGTGTGTTATCACCCTGGTACTGGAGAGGTGTGTTATCACCCTGGTACTGGAGAGGTGTGTTATCACCCTGGTACTGGAGAGGTGTGTGTGTTCTCACCCTGGTACTGGAGAGGTGTGTTATCACCCTGGTACTGGAGAGGTGTGTGTGTTCTCACCCTGGTACTATAGAGGTGTGTTATCACCCTGGTACTGTAGAGGTGTGTGTGTTATCACCCTGGTACTGGAGAGGTGTGTTATCACCCTGGTACTGGAGAGGTGTGTTATCACCCTGGTACTGGAGAGGTGTGTTATCACCCTGGTACTATAGAGGTGTGTTATCACCCTGGTACTGGAGAGGTGTGTTATCACCCTGGTACTATAGAGGTGTGTTATCACCCTGGTACTGGAGAGGTGTGTTATCACCCTGGTACTATATAGGTGTGTTATCACCCTGGTACTGGAGAGGTGTGTTATCACCTTGGTACTGGAGAGGTGTGTTATCACCCTGGTACTGGAGAGGTGTGTTATCACCCTGGTACTATAGAGGTGTGTTATCACCCTGGTACTGTAGAGGTGTGTTATCACCCTGGTACTATAGAGGTGTGTTATCACCCTGGTACTGGAGAGGTGTGTTATCACCCTGGTACTGGAGAGGTGTGTTATCACCCTGGTACTATAGAGGTGTGTTATCACCCTGGTACTGGAGAGGTGTGTTATCACCCTGGTACTGGAGAGGTGTGTTATCACCCTGGTACTGGAGAGGTGTGTTATCACCCTGGTACTGGAGAGGTGTGTTATCACCCTGGTACTGGAGAGGTGTGTTATCACCCTGGTACTGGAGAGGTGTGTTATCACCCTGGTACTGGAGAGGTGTGTTATCACCCTGGTACTATAGAGGTGTGTTATCACCCTGGTACTGGAGAGGTGTGTTATCACCCTGGTACTGGAGAGGTGTGTTATCACCCTGGTACTGGAGAGGTGTGTTATCACCCTGGTACTGGAGAGGTGTGTTATCACCCTGGTAGTGGAGAGGTGTGTGTGTTCTCACCCTGGTACTGGAGAGGGATGTCTATCTTTGGTCCGATGACGTAGTGTCCTTCTTCCAGAGAGAGAGCGGTGACGGTGGTCCACTGACGACAGGAGTGGAGTAGCACCATATCATCCTCACACAGACCCTCGACACACTCCCCTAGAGACACACACACACACACACACAACCATTAACACACTGACCTGACTGTGTGTATGTGTGTGTGTGTGACAACCCACTGTGGGGTCAACAGCCCTGTAAATAAATACCCACTTGGTGTCTGTCTGCCTGCCTGCCTGCCTGCCTGCCTGCCTGCCTGCCTGCCTGCCTGCCTGCCTGTCTGTCTGTCTGTCTGTCTGTCTGTCTGTCTGTCTGTCTGTCTGCCTGTCTGCCTGTCTGTCTGCCTACACAGAGGTCATGTTCTCACATTAATAACCGTGTCTGGTCCAACAGGGTGTAAATAGCAGCGCTTGAGTGAAGATAGTGTTTTTGGTTTAAAGGGTGTGTGTGTGTGTAGGGGGGGGTTGTTCAGTGTAGAATATCTGGCCCTAGGTTTCCTCACGCAGTTCGTTAGTATTCAGAACATTCACTGGCAGATTACATCATTTACATATGAAAAGCAGAGCAGGACTTTAGTTACACAACAGACACTTTGTGGTGGTTTGGCCAAACTGTTAAACAACTGACTGGGTACTGATGGTTAAACTGAAGACATGATGACAACTAGTCATCTTTAATACAGCTTAGAACATAGACTTACCCAAAGAACGTTTGCACATTTGTATAAACTATTTTTTTCCCATGGATGTGAACGTCTCCCCGTTCATCTCAACAGTTCAGATATTATTATTCTCCACTGTCTGTAGACATGGTTCAGTTTACCAGACGATATTGTGATAAGACTTAGCCCTATTGTTAGACTAAGAGAAGTGTATTGTCAGATAGAAAACCACTGAGGCTAGATTGAGATAGAAGGGAGGATAGAGGAGTGTGTGAGGTACATCCCAGAGGGCTGGTCTTACCGGGCGCCAGGCGGACGAGACAGGGCAAGCGGACCTTGCTGACCACAGCATCTAACGGAACTGATGCCGGGCTCCATGACACCTCCAACAGGCTGGCCCAAAGCTTCTCCATCATATCTCATACCGGCTCGATGTCATCATACCCCACACCTCTCTACACCGGGGTGCTGCTGCTCGCGCAGAGAGTCTCGCCATTTTTGAGAGAGAAAGTGCAAGGTGGGGAGCTCGCTAGCTCTGTTCCTGTGGGAACCTCCTCGTGGACATGTCCTCCTCCTCCAATCTCTCTCTCTCTCTAATGGAGCGTCACTCCCTCCCCATGAACAGCCAATCATTGACTCCAGCAGATCCTCCAGTAGACCTAGGGGACCGGGCGAGTTGTTTACTGAATGAGCTCAACTGAAATGCTCAAACTGTCGTGCAATGGTTGAGGGAGCGGACTGAAGCCTGTGGTAGCAGTGAATGGTTGAGGGAACGGACTGAAGCCTGTGGTAGCAGTGAATGGTTGAGGGAGCGGACTGAAGCCTGTGGTAGCAGTGAATGGTTGAGGGAACGGACTGAAGCCTGTGGTAGCAGTAAATGGTTGAGGGAGCGGACTGAAGCCTGTGGTAGCAGTGAATGGTTGAGGGAACGGACTGAAGCCTGTGGTAGCAGTAAATGGTTGAGGGAGCGAACTGAAGCCTGTGGTAGCAGTAAATGGTTGAGGGAACGGACTGAAGCCTGTGGTAGCAGTGAATGGTTGAGGGAGCGGACTGAAGCCTGTGGTAGCAGTAAATGGTTGAGGGAACGGACTGAAGCCTGTGGTAGCAGTGAATAGTTGAGGGAGCGGACTGAAGCCTGTGGTAGCAGTGAATGGTTGAGGGAGCGGACTGAAGCCTGTGGTAGCAGTAAATGGTTGAGGGAACGGACTGAAGCCTGTGGTAGCAGTGAATAGTTGAGGGAGCGGACTGAAGCCTGTGGTAGCAGTGAATGGTTGAGGGAGCGGACTGAAGCCTGTGGTAGCAGTGAATAGTTGAGGGAGCGGACTGAAGCCTGTGGTAGCAGTGAATGGTTGAGGGAGCGGACTGAAGCCTGTGGTAGCAGTGAATAGTTGAGGGAGCGGACTGAAGCCTGTGGTAGCAGAGAATGGTTGAGGGAGCGGACTGAAGCCTGTGGTAGCAGTGAATAGTTGAGGGAGCGGACTGAAGCCTGTGGTAGCAGTGAATGGTTGAGGGAGCGGACTGAAGCCTGTGGTAGCAGTGAATAGTTGAGGGAGCGGACTGAAGCCAGTGGTAGCAGTGAATGGTTGAGGGAGCGGACTGAAGCCAGTGGTAGCAGTGAATGGTTGAGGGAGCGGACTGAAGCCTGTGGTAGCAGTGAATTAATCTAACGGAATCATAATATCAATGACTGACTTCTACTACAGACCTCCCACTAAGCATTTACCAACAGTGACGTCTTTTGGGCGTATTTTCTTGGTCCTGATCACTGTGTCCAGATCATGTCATCTATGATTGGTTCAGATTTGGTCTGTTCTGGACCGGCCTTAATTTCAAAGTCAACAGATGTCCGGTCCGGCCCGGCCTATATTTGGCCAAAACAAAGATGTCTATAATTGGTTAAGATTTGGTTTGGTCAAGACCGGACCAAATCTGAACCAATCATGGACATCTATATTTCACAAGATTGGACAGCAGAGTAGATCACAGTACAGTAGAGCACAGTACAGTAAAGTGTACTGTATTGTACCCTACTTTACTTTAATGTACTCTACTGAACTAAACTGAACTCTACTCTACTGAACTGAACTCTACTCTACTGAACTAAACTGAACTCTATTCTACTGAACTAAACTGTACTGTACCCTACTGAACTAAACTGTACTCTACTCTACTGAACTAAACTGTACTGTACTCTACTGAACTAAACTGAACTCTACTCTTCTGAACTAAACTGAACTCTACTCTACTGAACTAAACTGTACTGTACTCTACTGAACTAAACTGAACTCTACTCTACTGAACTAAACTGTACTGTACTTTACTGAACTAAACTGAACTGTACTCTACTGAACTAAACTGAACTCTACTCTACTGAACTAAACTGAACTCTACTCTACTGAACTAAACTGTACTGTACTCTACTGAACTAAACTGAACTGTACTCTACTGAACTAAACTGAACTCTACTCTACTGAACTAAACTGAACTCTACTCTACTGAACTAAACTGTACTGTACTCTACTGAACTAAACTGAACTGTACTCTACTGAACTAAACTGAACTCTACTCTACTGAACTAAACTGAACTCTACTATACTGAACTAAACTGTACTGTACTCTACTGAACTAAACTGTACTCTACTCTACTGAACTAAACTGAACTGTACTCTATTGAACTAAAATGTACTGTACTCTACTGAACTAAACTGAACTACTCTACTGAACTAAACTGAACTCTACTCTACTGAACTAAACTGTACTGTACTCTACTGAACTAAACTGAACTGTACTCTACTGAACTAAACTGAAAGGAACTCTACTGAACTCTACTGAACTACTCTACTGAACTAAACTGAACTCTACTCTACTGAACTAAACTGTACTCTACTGAACTAAACTGAACTGCACTCTACTGAACTAAACTAAAATTTACTCTACTGAACCAAACTGAACTGTAGTCTACTGAACTAAACTGAACTACTCTACTGAACTAAACTGAACTACTCTACTGAACTAAACTGAACTCTACTCTACTGAACTAAACTGAACTGTACTCTACTGAACTAAACTGAACTCTACTCTACTAAACTAAACTGTACTCTACTGAACTAAACTGTACTGTACTCTACTGAACTAAACTGTACTCTACTCTACTGAACTAAACTGAACTGTAGTCTACTGAACTAAACTGAACTACTCTACTGAACTAAACTGAACAACTCTACTGAACTAAACTGAACTCTACTCTACTGAACTAAACTAAACTGAACTGTACTCTACTGAACTAAACTGAACTCTACTACACTGAACTAAACTGAACTGTACTCTATTGAACTAAACTGAACTCTACTCTACTGAACTAAACTGAACTCTACTGAACTAAACTCAAATCTACTCTACTGAAATAAACTGTACTGTACTGTACTGAAATAAACTGAACTGCAATTCCAAGCTCAATTCCAAGATGGCGAAGTAGTGCAGTCCTGTTTCTGTCGTGTGTCTGTAAATAGCCTGTAAATACCCTGTTTTTTTGTATTTTTCGTACATATTTCCCTATCAGACTTTTCATCCTTCTACAAAATATACTTTCCTGCAACCCGCCTCACTCAATGTGGAACGGATTCTATTCTATTTTTGACTTACCTTTATCTAGAATCTAGAATCTCCAGTTGAAACTAGCTAGCCAGCTAACTAGCTACTTGCTATTAGCCACAGCTAGCGGTGTTTCACCCAAAACATTGGATTTTTTCCGCGGGATTAATTTTAATCATTGGACATTGATCACCGGATATTCGGCCAGTCTGCACAGCGCGTTATCGACCCAGATCATATCAGTTTTTCCGCCGGAATCACTGAATCACTGGACCTTTAACTCCGGATTCATCGCTACCAGCTGGCTACAACAAAACGGACGCTGTGGCCTGGCTAATCATCCTGAGCTAGGCCCATCTCCCGGCTATCTACCTCTCTGTCAACCGGACGGGACCACCTAGTGTTGACACGAAGCCCCGCCGATCCTACACGACTGGTCTGCCGACGAAATCGTCTGATGTGGTTACGACGTTAACCAAGAAGATTCCATCCATCGGCTAGCCCTGGCCCGCTAGCACACGCTATCCGTGGCCTCTTACTCACTAAACTGAACTAGCTACTGAACTAGCTACTTGCTATTAGCCACAGCTAGCGGTGTTTCACCCAAAACATTGGATTTTTTTTCGCGGGATTAATTTTAATCATTGGACATTGATCACCGGATATTCGGCCAGTCTGCACACGCGTTATCGACCCAGATCATATCAGTTTTTCCGCCGGAATCACTGAATCACTGGACCTTTAACTCCGGATTCATCGCTACCAGCTGGCTACAACAAAACGGACGCTGTGGTCTGGCTAATCATCCTGAGCTAGGCCCATCTCCCGGCTATCTACCTCTCTGTCAACCGGACGGGACCACCTAGTGTTGACACGAAGCCCCGCCGATCCTACACGACTGGTCTGCCGACGAAATCGTCTGTGGTTACGACGTTAACCACGAAGATTCCATCCATCTGCTAGCCCTGGCCCGCTAGCACACGCTATCCGTGGCCTCTTACTCACAAGTGCTTCACCACCGGACCTTATGATAACTCAGCTATACAGCTGATATCTGCTGGACTGTTCCTTTTTACGGTACTACATCCTGTTTATGTTTAGCCTCAGCCCAAACATGGTTAGTTTATTGTTGTTTTGGTTATTTCTAATTGTACTATATCACTGTAGACCCCCAGCCTAGCTAAACCTGCCTTAGATAGCTCCTTTGTCCCTCCCCCATACACTCAGAGACCGACTCAATTGATGCCTCTAGAGATACTATCTCTTTCATTGTTACCCAACGCTTAGGTTTACCTCCACTTTACTCATATCCTTCCATATCCTTGTCTGTACATAATGCCCTGAATCTTTTCTATAACACCCGGAAATCTGCCCCCTTTATTCTATGTACCCAACGCACTAGAAGACCAGTTCTTAAAGCCTTTAGCCGTATCCTTATTCTAGTCCTCCTCTGTTCCTCTGGTGATGTAGAGGCTAACCCAGGCCCTGCAGCCCTCAGTATCACTCCTACTCCCCAGGCGCTATCATTTGATGACTTCTGTAATCGCAAAAGTCTTGGTTTCTTGCACATAAATATCAGAAGTCTACTTCCTAAGTTTGAGTTATTCACTGCGTTAGCACACTCTGCCAACCCTGATGTTCTAGCAGTGTCTGAATCCTGGCTCAGGAAGGCCACCAAAAATTCTGACATTTCCATCCCCAACTATAACATTTTCCGTCTAGATAGAACTGCCAAAGGGGGTGGAGTTGCAATCTACTGTAGAGATAGCCTGCAGAGCTCCATCATACTATCCAGGTCTGTGCCCAAACAGTTTGAGCTTCTGCTTCTAAAAATCCACCTTTCCAGAAATAAGTCTCTCACTGTTGCCGCTTGCTACAGACCCCCCTCAGCCCCCAGCTGTGCCCTGGACACCATATGTGAATTGATTGCCCCCCATTTATCCTCAGAGTTTGTACTGCTTGGTGACCTAAATTGGGATATACTTAATACCCCAGCCATCCTACAATCCAAGCTAGATGCCCTCAACCTCACGCAAATTATCAACGAACCTACCAGGTACAACCCTAAATCCGTAAACATGGGTACCCTCATAGATATCATCCTGACTAACATACCCTCTAAATACATCTCAGCTGTCTTCAACCAGGATCTCAGCGATCACTGCCTTATTGCCTGCGTCCGTAACGGGTCCGCGGTCAAACGACCACCCTCATCACTGTCAAACGCTCCCTAAAACACTTTAGCGAGGAGGCCTTCCTAATTGACCTGGCCCAGGTATCCTGGATGGATATAGATCTCATTCCGTCAGTAGAGGATGCCTGGTTGTTCCTTAAAAGTAATTTCCTCTCAATCTTAAATAAACATGCCCCATTCAAAAAAATACAGAACTAAGAACCGATATAGCCCCTGGTTCTCTCAGACTTGACTGCCCTTGACCAGCACAAAAACATCCTGTGGCGTACAGCATTAGCATCAAATAGCCCCCGCGATATGCAACTTTTCAGGGAAGTTAGGAACCAATATACACAAGCAGTCAGGAAAGCAAAGGCTAACTTTTTTCAAACAGAAATTTGCATCCTGTAGCACTAACTCCAAAAAAGTTTTGGGACACTGTAAAGTCCATGGAGAATAAGAGCACTTCCTCCCAGATGCCCACTGCACTGAGGCTAGGAAACACTATCACCACCGATAAATCTACAATAATCGAGAATTTCAGCAAGCATTTTGCTACAGCTGGCCATGCTTTCCATCTGGCTACCACTAACCCGGCCACCAACTCTGCACCCTCTGCTGCAACTTGCCCATGCCCCCCCCGCTTCTCCTTCACACAAATTCAGACAGCTGATGTTTTGAAAGCGCTGCAAAATCTGGACCCCTACAAATCAGCTGGGCTAGACAATCTGGACCCTTTCTTTCTAAAACTAGCCGCCGAAATTGTCGCAACCCCTATTACTAGTCTGTTCAACCTCTCTTTCATAACGTCTGAGATCCCCCGAATTGGAAAGCTGCCGCGGTCATCCCCCTCTTCAAAGGGGGTGACACTCCTAGATCCAAACTGCTACAGACCTATATCCATCCTGCCCTGCCTTTCGAAAGTATTCGAAAGCCAAGTTAACAAACAGATCATCGACCATTTCGAATACCACCGTACCTTCTCCGCTATGCAATCCGGTTTCCGAGCTGGTCACGGGTGCACTTCAGCCACGCTCAAGGTCCTAAACGATATTATAACCGCGATTGATAATAGACAGTACTGTGCAGCCGTCTTCATCGACCTGGCCAAGGCTTTCGACTCTGTCAACCACCGCATTCTTATTGGCAGACTAAATAGCCTTGGTTTCTCAAATGACTGCCTCGCCTGGTTCACCAACTACTTCTCAGATAGAGTTCAGTGTGTCAAATCGGAGGGCCTGTTGTCTGGACCTATGGCAGTCTCTATGGGGGTGCCACAGGGTTCAATTCTTGGGCCGACACTTTTCTCCGTGTATATCAATGATGTCGCTCTTGCTGCTGGTGACTCTCAGATCCACCTCTACGCAGACGACACCATTTTGTATACATCTGGCCCTTCATTGGACACTGTGTTAACAAACCTCCAAACGAGCTTCAATGCCATACAACAATCCTTCAGTAGCCTTCAACTGCTCTTAAACACTAGTAAAACTAAATGCATGCTTTTCAATCGAACGCTGCTAGCACCCGCCCACCCGACTAGAATCACCACTTCGACGGGTCTGACCTAGAGTATGTGGACAACTACAAATATCTAGGTGTCTGGTTAGACTGTAAACTCAACTTCCAGACTCACATAAAGAATCTCCAATCCAAAGTTAAATCTAGAATCGGCTTCCTATTTCGCAACAAAGCCTCCTTCACTCATGCTGCCAAACATGCCCTCGTAAAACTGACTATCCTACCGATCCTTGACTTCGGCGATGTCATTTACAAAATAGCCTCCAACACTCTACTCAGCAAATTGGATGTAGTCTATCACAGTGCCATCCGTTTTGTCTCCAAAGCCCCATACACTACCCACCACTGTGACCTGTACACTCTTGTTGGCTGGTCCTCACTACATGTTCGTCGTCAAACCCACTGGCTCCAGGCCATCTATAAATCACTGCTAGGCAAATCCCCGCCTTATCTTAGCTCATTGGTCACCATAGCAGCACCCACCCGTAGTCTGCGCTCCAGCAGGTATATCTCTCTGGTCATTCGCAAAGCCAACACCTCCTTTGGCCGCCATTCCTTCCAGTTCTCTGCTTCCAATGACTGGAACGAATTGCAAAAATCTCTGAAGCTGGAGACTCTTATCTCCCTCAATAACTTTAAGCATCAGTTGTCAGAGCACCTTACCGATCACTGCACCTGTACACAGCCCATCTGAAATTAGCCCACCCAACTACCTCATCCCTATATTGTTATTTATTTTGCTCTTTTGCACCCCAGTATCTCTATTTGCACATAATCTCTTGCACATCTAGCATTCCAGTGTTAATACTATTGTAATTATTCTGCACTATAGCCTATTTATTGCCTTACCTCCATAACTTGCTACATTTGCACACACTGTATATATATTTTCTGTTGTATTTCTGACTTTATGTTTTTTTTTACCCCATATGTAACTCTGTGTTGTTTTTATTGCACTACTTTGCTTTATCTTGGCCAGGTCGCAGTTGTAAATGAGAACCTGTTCTCAACTGGCTTACCTGGTTAAATAAAGGTGAAATAAAAAAAAATAAAAAAAACTCTACTGAACTAAACTGAACTCTACTCTACTGAACTAAACTATACTGTACCATACTGAACTAAACTGTACTGTACTCTACTGAACTAAACTGAACTACCCTACTGAACTAAACTGTACTGTACTCTATTGAACTAAACTGAACTGTAGTCTACTGAACTAAACTGAACTACTCTACTGAACTAAACTGAACTACTCTACTGAACTAAACTGAACACTACTCTACTAAACTAAACTGTACTCTACTGAACTAAACTGAACCGCACTCTACTGAACTAAACTGAACTGTACTCTACTGAACTAAACTGTACTGTACTCTACTGAACTAAACGGTACTCTACTCTACTTAACTAAACTGAACTGTAGTCTACTGAACTAAACTGAACTACTCTACTGAACTAAACTGAACTACTCTACTGAACTAAACTGAACTCTACTCTACTGAACTAAACTGAACTGTACTCTACTGAACTAAACTGAACTCTACTCCACTAAACTAAACTTAACTGTACTCTACTGAACTAAACTGAACTCTACTCTACTGAACTAAACTGAACTCTACTGAACTAAACGAAAATCTACTCTACTGAAATAAACTGTACTGTACTCTACTGAAATAAACTGAACTGCACTCTACTGAACTAAACTGAACTCTACTGAACTAAACGAAAATCTACTCTACTGAAATAAACTGTACTGTACTCTACTGAAATAAACTGAACTGCACTCTACTGAACTAAACTGAACTCTACTCTACTGAACTAAATTATACTGTACCCTACTGAACTAAACTGTACTCTACCTCTATTGAACTAAACGGTACTGTACTCTACTGAACTAAACTGAACTGTACTCTACTGAACTAAAATTAACTCTACTCTACTGAACTAAACTGTACTGTTCTCTAATGAACTAAACTGTACTCTACCTCTATTGAACTAAACTGTACCCTACTCAACTGAACTAAACTGTACTGTACTCTACTGAACTAAACTGAACTACTCTACTGAACTAAACTGTACTGTACTCTACTGAACTTAACTGAACTGCACTATACTGAACTAAACTGAACTCTACTCAACTAAACTGTACTGTACCCTACTGACTAAAATGTACTCTACTGAACTAAACGGTACTGTACTCTACTGAACTAAACGGTACTGTACTCTACTGAACTAAACTGTACTCTACTCTACTGAACTAAACTGTACTGTACCCTACTGAACTAAACTGAACTCTACTCTACTGAACTAAACTGAACTCTACTCTACTGAACTACACTGTACTGTACCCTACTGAACTAAACTGTACTGTACTCCACTGAACTAAACTGTACTCTACTCTACTGAACTAAACTGTACTGTACCCTACTGAACTAAACTGAACTCTACTCTACTGAACTATACAGAACTCTACTCTACTGAACTAAACTGAACTCTACTCTACTGAACTACACTGTACTCTACTGAACTAAACTGTACTACTCTACTGAACTAAACTGAACTCTACTCTACTGAACTAAACAGAACTACCCTACTGAACTAAACTGTACTCTACCTCTACTGAACTAAACTGTACTGTACTCGAATGAACTAAACTGTACTACTCTACTGAACTAAACAGAACTTACTCTACTGAACTAAACTGAACTGTACTCTACTGAACTAAACTGTACTGTACTCTACTGAACTAAACTGAACTCTACTCTACTGAACTAAACTGTACTGTACTCTACTGAACTAAACTGAAGTACTGAATCTACTCTACTGAACTAAACTGGACTGTACTCTACTGAACTAAACTGTACTCTACTCTACTGAACTAAACTGAACTGTACTCTACTGAACTAAACTGAACTACTCTACTGAACTAAACTGAACTCTACCCTACTGAACTAAACTGAAATACTGTACTGAACTAAACTGTACTACTCTACTGAACTAAACAGAACGTACTCTACTGAACTAAACTGAACTGTACTCTACTGAACTAAACTGTACTGTACTCTACTGAACTAAACTGAACTACTCTACTGAACTAAACTGAACGTACTCTACTGAACTAAACTGAACTGTACTCTACTGAACTAAACTGTACTGTACTCTACTGAACTAAACTGTACTCTACTCTACTGAACTAAACTGTACTGTACTCTACTGAACTAAACTGTACTGTACTCCACTGAACTAAACTGAACTCTACTCTACTGAACTAAACTGTACTGTACTCTACTGAACTAAACTGTACTGTACTCTACTGAACTAAACTGAACTGTACTCTACTGAACTAAACTGTACTCTACTCTACTGAACTAAACTGTACTGTACTCTACTGAACTAAACTGAACTACTCTACTGAACTAAACAGAAAATCTACTCTACTGAACTAAACTGAACTGTACTCTACTGAACTAAACTGTACTGTACTCTACTGAACTAAACTGTACTCTACTCTACTGAACTAAACTGTACTGTACTCTACTGAACTAAACTGAACTGTACTCTACTGAACTAAACTGTACTGTACTCTACTGAACTAAACTGAACTGTACTCTACTGAACTAAACTGAACTCTACTCTACTAAACTAAACTGTACTCTACTGAACTAAACTGAACTGCACTCTACTGAACTCTACTCTACTGAACTAAACTGGACTGTACCCTACTGAACTAAACTGTACTCTACTCTATTGAACTAAACTGAACTGTAGTCTACTGAACTAAACTGAACTACTCTACTGAACTAAACTGAACTACTCTACTGAACTAAACTGAACACTACTCTACTAAACTAAACTGTACTCTACTGAACTAAACTGAACCGCACTCTACTGAACTAAACTGAACTGTACTCTACTGAACTAAACTGTACTGTACTCTACTGAACTAAACGGTACTCTACTCTACTTAACTAAACTGAACTGTAGTCTACTGAACTAAACTGAACTACTCTACTGAACTAAACTGAACTACTCTACTGAACTAAACTGAACTCTACTCTACTGAACTAAACTGAACTGTACTCTACTGAACTAAACTGAACTCTACTCCACTAAACTAAACTTAACTGTACTCTACTGAACTAAACTGAACTCTACTGAACTAAACGAAAATCTACTCTACTGAAATAAACTGTACTGTACTCTACTGAAATAAACTGAACTGCACTCTACTGAACTAAACTGAACTCTACTGAACTAAACGAAAATCTACTCTACTGAAATAAACTGTACTGTACTCTACTGAAATAAACTGAACTGCACTCTACTGAACTAAACTGAACTCTACTCTACTGAACTAAATTATACTGTACCCTACTGAACTAAACTGTACTCTACCTCTATTGAACTAAACGGTACTGTACTCTACTGAACTAAACTGTACTGTACTCTACTGAACTAAAATTAACTCTACTCTACTGAACTAAACTGTACTGTTCTCTAATGAACTAAACTGTACTCTACCTCTATTGAACTAAACTGTACCCTACTCAACTGAACTAAACTGTACTGTACTCTACTGAACTAAACTGAACTACTCTACTGAACTAAACTGTACTGTACTCTACTGAACTTAACTGAACTGCACTATACTGAACTAAACTGAACTCTACTCAACTAAACTGTACTGTACCCTACTGACTAAAGATGTACTCTACTGAACTAAACGGTACTGTACTCTACTGAACTAAACGGTACTGTACTCTACTGAACTAAACTGTACTCTACTCTACTGAACTAAACTGTACTGTACCCTACTGAACTAAACTGAACTCTACTCTACTGAACTAAACTGAACTCTACTCTACTGAACTACACTGTACTGTACCCTACTGAACTAAACTGTACTGTACTCCACTGAACTAAACTGTACTCTACTCTACTGAACTAAACTGTACTGTACCCTACTGAACTAAACTGAACTCTACTCTACTGAACTATACTGAACTGTACTCTACTGAACTAAACTGAACTCTACTCTACTGAACTACACTGTACTCTACTGAACTAAACTGTACTACTCTACTGAACTAAACTGAACTCTACTCTACTGAACTAAACAGAACTACCCTACTGAACTAAACTGTACTCTACCTCTACTGAACTAAACTGTACTGTACTCGAATGAACTAAACTGTACTGAACTCTACTGAACTGAACTAAACTGAACTGTACTTTACTGAACTAAACTGAACTCTACTCTACTGAACTAAACTGAACTGTACTCTACTGAACTAAACTGAACTCTACTCTACTAAACTAAACTGTACTCTACTGAACTAAACTGAACTGCACTCTACTGAACTCTACTCTACTGAACTAAACTGGACTGTACCCTACTGAACTAAACTGTACTCTACTCTATTGAACTAAACTGAACTGTAGTCTACTGAACTAAACTGAACTACTCTACTGAACTAAACTGAACTACTCTACTGAACTAAACTGAACACTACTCTACTAAACTAAACTGTACTCTACTGAACTAAACTGAACCGCACTCTACTGAACTAAACTGAACTGTACTCTACTGAACTAAACTGTACTGTACTCTACTGAACTAAACGGTACTCTACTCTACTTAACTAAACTGAACTGTAGTCTACTGAACTAAACTGAACTACTCTACTGAACTAAACTGAACTACTCTACTGAACTAAACTGAACTCTACTCTACTGAACTAAACTGAACTGTACTCTACTGAACTAAACTGAACTCTACTCCACTAAACTAAACTTAACTGTACTCTACTGAACTAAACTGAACTCTACTCTACTGAACTAAACTGAACTCTACTGAACTAAACGAAAATCTACTCTACTGAAATAAACTGTACTGTACTCTACTGAAATAAACTGAACTGCACTCTACTGAACTAAACTGAACTCTACTGAACTAAACGAAAATCTACTCTACTGAAATAAACTGTACTGTACTCTACTGAAATAAACTGAACTGCACTCTACTGAACTAAACTGAACTCTACTCTACTGAACTAAATTATACTGTACCCTACTGAACTAAACTGTACTCTACCTCTATTGAACTAAACGGTACTGTACTCTACTGAACTAAACTGAACTGTACTCTACTGAACTAAAATTAACTCTACTCTACTGAACTAAACTGTACTGTTCTCTAATGAACTAAACTGTACTCTACCTCTATTGAACTAAACTGTACCCTACTCAACTGAACTAAACTGTACTGTACTCTACTGAACTAAACTGAACTACTCTACTGAACTAAACTGTACTGTACTCTACTGAACTTAACTGAACTGCACTATACTGAACTAAACTGAACTCTACTCAACTAAACTGTACTTAACCCTACTGACTAAAATGTACTCTACTGAACTAAACGGTACTGTACTCTACTGAACTAAACGGTACTGTACTCTACTGAACTAAACTGTACTCTACTCTACTGAACTAAACTGTACTGTACCCTACTGAACTAAACTGAACTCTACTCTACTGAACTAAACTGAACTCTACTCTACTGAACTACACTGTACTGTACCCTACTGAACTAAACTGTACTGTACTCCACTGAACTAAACTGTACTCTACTCTACTGAACTAAACTGTACTGTACCCTACTGAACTAAACTGAACTCTACTCTACTGAACTATACAGAACTCTACTCTACTGAACTAAACTGAACTCTACTCTACTGAACTACACTGTACTCTACTGAACTAAACTGTACTACTCTACTGAACTAAACTGAACTCTACTCTACTGAACTAAACAGAACTACTCTACTGAACTAAACTGAACTGTACTCTACTGAACTAAACTGTACTGTACTCTACTGAACTAAACTGAACTACTCTACTGAACTAAACAGAACTACTCTACTGAACTAAACTGAACTGTACTCTACTGAACTAAACTGTACTGTACTCTACTGAACTAAACTGTACTCTACTCTACTGAACTAAACTGTACTGTACTCTACTGAACTAAACTGTACTGTACTCTACTTAACTAAACTGTACTGTACTCTACTGAACTAAACTGTACTCTACTCTACTGAACTAAACTGAACTACTCTACTGAACTAAACTGAACTACTCTACTGAACTAAACTGAACTCTACCCTACTGAACTAAACTGTACTGTACTGAACTAAACTGTACTACTCTACTGAACTAAACAGAACTACTCTACTGAACTAAACTGAACTGTACTCTACTGAACTAAACTGTACTGTACTCTACTGAACTAAACTGAACTACTCTACTGAACTAAACAGAACTACTCTACTGAACTAAACTGAACTGTACTCTACTGAACTAAACTGTACTGTACTCTACTGAACTAAACTGTACTCTACTCTACTGAACTAAACTGTACTGTACTCTACTGAACTAAACTGTACTGTACTCTACTGAACTAAACTGAACTCTACTCTACTGAACTAAACTGTACTGTACCCTACTGAACTAAACTGTACTGTACTCTACTGAACTAAACTGTACTGTACTCTACTGAACTAAACTGTACTCTACTCTACTGAACTAAACTGTACTGTACTCTACTGAACTAAACTGAACTACTCTACTGAACTAAACAGAACTACTCTACTGAACTAAACTGAACTGTACTCTACTGAACTAAACTGTACTGTACTCTACTGAACTAAACTGTACTCTACTCTACTGAACTAAACTGTACTGTACTCTACTGAACTAAACTGAACTGTACTCTACTGAACTAAACTGTACTCTACTCTACTCAACTAAACTGTACTGTACCCTACTGAACTAAACTGTACTGTACTCTACTGAACTAAACTGTACTGTACTCTACTGAACTAAACTGTACTCTACTCTACTGAACTAAACTGAACTACTCTACTGAACTAAACTGAACTACTCTACTGAACTAAACTGAACTGTACTCTACTGAACTAAACTGTACTCTACTCTACTTAACTAAACTGAACTGTAGTCTACTGAACTAAACTGAACTACTCTACTGAACTAAACTGAACTACTCTACTGAACTAAACTGAACTCTACTCTACTGAACTAAACTGAACTGTACTCTACTGAACTAAACTGAACTCTACTCCACCAAACTAAACTTAACTGTACTCTACTGAACTAAACTGAACTCTACTCTACTGAACTAAACTGAACTCTACTGAACTAAACGAAAATCTACTCTACTGAAATAAACTGTACTGTACTCTACTGAAATAAACTGAACTGCACTCTACTGAACTAAACTGACACTCTACTGAACTAAACGAAAATCTACTCTACTGAACTAAACTGTACTGTACTCTACTGAAATAAACTGAACTGCACTCTACTGAACTAAACTGAACTCTACTGAACTAAACGAAAATCTACTCTACTGAAATAAACTGTACTGTACTCTACAGAAATAAACTGTACTGTACTCTACTGAACTAAACAGAACTACTCTACTGAACTAAACTGAACTCTACTCTACTGAACTAAACTGAACTGTACTCTACTGAACTAAACTGAACTCTACTCCACTAAACTAAACTTAACTGTACTCTACTGAAATAAACTGTACTGCACTCTACTGAACTAAACTGAACTCTACTGAACTAAACAAAATCTACTCTACTGAAATAAACTGTACTGTACTCTACTGAAATAAACTGAACTGTACCCTACTGAACTAAACTGTACTCTACCTCTATTGAACTAAACGGTACTGTACTCTACTGAACTAAACTGAACTGTACTCTACTGAACTAAAATTAACTCTACTCTACTGAACTAAACTGTACTGTTCTCTAATGAACTAAACTGTACTCTACCTCTATTGAACTAAACTGTACCCTACTCTACTGAACAAAACTGAACTGTATCTATGAACTAAACTGTACTGTACCCTACTGAACTTAACTGAACTGAACTCTACTGAACAAAACTGAACTGTACTCTACTGAACTAAACTGTACTGTACTCTACTGAACTTAACTGAACTGCACTATACTGAACTAAACTGAACTCTACTCAACTAAACCGTACTGTACCCTACTGACTAAAATGTACTCTACTGAACTAAACGGTACTGTACTCTACTGAACTAAACGGTACTGTACTCTACTGAACTAAACTGTACTCTACTCTACTGAACTAAACTGTACTGTACCCTACTGAACTAAACTGAACTCTACTCTACTGAACTAAACTGAACTCTACTCTACTGAACTACACTGTACTGTACCCTACTGAACTAAACTGTACTGTACTCTACTGAACTAAACTGTACTCTACTCTACTGAACTAAACTGTACTGTACCCTACTGAACTAAACTGAACTCTACTCTACTGAACTATACAGAACTCTACTCTACTGAACTAAACTGAACTCTACTCTACTGAACTACACTGTACTGTACTACTGAACTAAACGGTACTGTACCCTACTGAACTAAACTGTACTGTACTCTACTGAACTAAACTGTACTGTACTCTACTGAACTAAACTGTACTGTACTCTACTGAACTAAACTGAACTACTCTACTGAACTAAACTGAACTACGCTACTGAACTAAACTGAACTGTACTCTACTGAACTAAACTGTACTGTACTCTACTGAACTAAACTGTACTGTACTCTACTGAACTAAACTGTACTCTACTCTACTGAACTAAACTGAACTACTCTACTGAACTAAACTGAACTACTCTACTGAACTAAACTGAACTCTACTCTACTGAACTAAACTGTACTGTACTGAAATATACTGAACTAAACTGTACTACTCTACTGAACTAAACAGAACTACTCTACTGAACTAAACTGAACTGTACTCTACTGAACTAAACTGTACTGTACTCTACTGAACTAAACTGAACTACTCTACTGAACTAAACAGAACTACTCTACTGAACTAAACTGAACTGTACTCTACTGAACTAAACTGTACTGTACTCTACTGAACTAAACTGTACTCTACTCTACTGAACTAAACTGTACTGTACTCTACTGAACTAAACTGAACTGTACTCTACTGAACTAAACTGTACTCTACTCTACTGAACTAAACTGTACTGTACTCTACTGAACTAAACTGAACTGTACTCTACTGAACTAAACTGTACTGTACTCTACTGAACTAAACTGAACTCTACTCCACTGAACTAAACTGAACTGCACTCTACTGAACTAAACTGAACTCTACTCTACTGAACTAAACTGTACTGTACTCTACTGAACTAAACTGTACTGCACCCTACTGAACTAAACTGTACTGTACTCTACTGAACTAAACGGTACTGTACTCTACTGAACTAAACTGAACTGTACTCTACTGAACTAAACTGAACTGTACTCTACTGAACTAAACTGTACTGTACTCTAATGAACTAAACTGAACTACTCTACTGAACTAAACTGAACTGTACTCTACTGAACTAAACTGTACTTCTACTGAACTAAACTGAACTTTACTCCACTGAACTAAACTGAACTGTACTCTACTGAAATAAACTGAACTGTACTCTACTGAAATAAACTGAACTGCACTACTGAACTAAACTGAACTCTACTCTACTGAACTAAATTATACTGTACCCTAACGAACTAAACTGTACTCTACCTCTATTGAACTAAACTGTACTGTACTCTACTGAACTAAACTGAACTGTACTCTACTGAACTAAAATTAACTCTACTCTACTGAACTAAACTGTACTGTACTCTACTGAACTAAACTGTACTGTACTCTAATGAACTAAACTGTACTCTACTCTACTGAACTTAACTGAACTGCACTCTACTGAACTAAACTGAACTACTCTACTGAACTAAACTGAACTGTACTCTACTGAACTAAACTGTACTCTACTCTACTTAACTAAACTGAACTGTAGTCTACTGAACTAAACTGAACTACTCTACTGAACTAAACTGAACTACTCTACTGAACTAAACTGAACTCTACTCTACTGAACTAAACTGAACTGTACTCTACTGAACTAAACTGAACTCTACTCCACCAAACTAAACTTAACTGTACTCTACTGAACTAAACTGAACTCTACTCTACTGAACTAAACTGAACTCTACTGAACTAAACGAAAATCTACTCTACTGAAATAAACTGTACTGTACTCTACTGAAATAAACTGAACTGCACTCTACTGAACTAAACTGAACTCTACTGAACTAAACGAAAATCTACTCTACTGAAATAAACTGTACTGTACTCTACTGAAATAAACTGAACTGCACTCTACTGAACTAAACTGAACTCTACTGAACTAAACGAAAATCTACTCTACTGAAATAAACTGTACTGTACTCTACAGAAATAAACTGTACTGTACTCTACTGAACTAAACAGAACTACTCTACTGAACTAAACTGAACTCTACTCTACTGAACTAAACTGAACTGTACTCTACTGAACTAAACTGAACTCTACTCCACTAAACTAAACTTAACTGTACTCTACTGAAATAAACTGAACTGCACTCTACTGAACTAAACTGAACTCTACTGAACTAAACAAAAATCTACTCTACTGAAATAAACTGTACTGTACTCTACTGAAATAAACTGAACTGTACCCTACTGAACTAAACTGTACTCTACCTCTATTGAACTAAACGGTACTGTACTCTACTGAACTAAACTGAACTGTACTCTACTGAACTAAAATTAACTCTACTCTACTGAACTAAACTGTACTGTACTCTAATGAACTAAACTGTACTCTACCTCTATTGAACTAAACTGTACCCTACTCTACTGAACAAAACTGAACTGTACTCTAATGAACTAAACTGTACTGTACCCTACTGAACTTAACTGAACTGAACTCTACTGAACAAAACTGAACTGTACTCTAATGAACTAAACTGTACTGTACTCTACTGAACTTAACTGAACTGCACTATACTGAACTAAACTGAACTCTACTCAACTAAACCGTACTGTACCCTACTGACTAAAATGTACTCTACTGAACTAAACAGTACTGTACTCTACTGAACTAAACGGTACTGTACTCTACTGAACTAAACTGTACTCTACTCTACTGAACTAAACTGTACTGTACCCTACTGAACAAAACTGAACTCTACTCTACTGAACTAAACTGAACTCTACTCTACTGAACTACACTGTACTGTACTCTACTGAACTAAACTGTACTGTACTCTACTGAACTAAACTGTACTCTACTCTACTGAACTAAACTGTACTGTACCCTACTGAACTAAACTGAACTCTACTCTACTGAACTATACTGAACTCTACTCTACTGAACTAAACTGAACTCTACTCTACTGAACTACACTGTACTGTACCCTACTGAACTAAACGGTACTGTACCCTACTGAACTAAACTGTACTGTACTCTACTGAACTAAACTGTACTGTACTCTACTGAACTAAACTGTACTCTACTCTACTGAACTAAACTGAACTACTCTACTGAACTAAACTGAACTACGCTACTGAACTAAACTGAACTGTACTCTACTGAACTAAACTGTACTGTACTCTACTGAACTAAACTGTACTGTACTCTACTGAACTAAACTGTACTCTACTCTACTGAACTAAACTGAACTACTCTACTGAACTAAACTGAACTACTCTACTGAACTAAACTGAACTCTACCCTACTGAACTAAACTGTACTGTACTGAAATATACTGAACTAAACTGTACTACTCTACTGAACTAAACAGAACTACTCTACTGAACTAAACTGAACTGTACTCTACTGAACTAAACTGTACTGTACTCTACTGAACTAAACTGAACTACTCTACTGAACTAAACAGAACTACTCTACTGAACTAAACTGAACTGTACTCTACTGAACTAAACTGTACTGTACTCTACTGAACTAAACTGTACTCTACTCTACTGAACTAAACTGTACTGTACTCTACTGAACTAAACTGAACTGTACTCTACTGAACTAAACTGTACTCTACTCTACTGAACTAAACTGTACTGTACTCTACTGAACTAAACTGAACTGTACTCTACTGAACTAAACTGTACTGTACTCTACTGAACTAAACTGAACTCTACTCCACTGAACTAAACTGAACTGCACTCTACTGAACTAAACTGAACTCTACTCTACTGAACTAAACTATACTGTACCCTACTGAACTAAACTGTACTGCACCCTACTGAACTAAACTGTACTCTACCTCTACTGAACTAAACGGTACTGTACTCTACTGAACTAAACTGAACTGTACTCTACTGAACTAAACTGAACTCTACTCTACTGAAATAAACTGTACTGTATTCTAATGAACTAAACTGAACTACTCTACTGAACTAAACTGAACTCTACTCTACTGAACTAAACTGTACTTTACTGAACTAAACTGAACTTTACTCCACTGAACTAAACTGAACTGTACTCTACTGAAATAAACTGAACTGTACTCTACTGAAATAAACTGAACTGCACTACTGAACTAAACTGAACTCTACTCTACTGAACTAAATTATACTGTACCCTAACGAACTAAACTGTACTCTACCTCTATTGAACTAAACGGTACTGTACTCTACTGAACTAAACTGAACTGTACTCTACTGAACTAAAATTAACTCTACTCTACTGAACTAAACTGTACTGTCCTCTACTGAACAAAACTGTACTGTACTCTAATGAACTAAACTGTACTCTACTCTACTGAACTTAACTGAACTGCACTCTACTGAACTAAACGGAACTCTACTCAACTAAACTGTACTGTACCCTACTGACTAAAATGTACTGTACTGAACTAAACGGTACTGTACTCTACTGAACTAAACTGTACTGTACTCTACTGAACTAAACTGTACTCTACTCTACTGAACTAAACTGTACTGTACTCTACTGAACTAAACTGAACTACTCTACTGAACTAAACTGAACTACTCTACTGAACTAAACTGAACTGTACTCTACTGAACTAAACTGAACAGTACTCTACTGAACTGTAATGTACTCTACTGAACTAAACTCTACCCTACTGAACTAAACTGTACTCTACTCTACTGAACTAAACTGTACTGAACTCTACTGAACTAAACTGAAAGGAACTCTACTGAACTAAACTGAACTACTCTACTGAACTAAACTGAACAGTACTCTACTGAACTAAACTGTACTGTACTCTACTGAACTAAACTCTACTCTACTGAACTAAACTCTACTCTACTGAACTAAACTGTACTGTACCCTACTGAACTAAACTGTACTGTACTCTACTGAACTAAACTGAACTACTCTACTGAACTAAACTGAACTACTCTACTGAACTAAACTGAACTGTACTCTACTGAACTAAACTGAACAGTACTCTACTGAACTGTAATGTACTCTACTGAACTAAACTCTACCCTACTGAACTAAACTGTACTCTACTCTACTGAACTAAACTGTACTGAACTCTACTGAACTAAACTGAAAGGAACTCTACTGAACTAAACTGAACTACTCTACTGAACTAAACTGAGCAGTACTCTACTGAACTATACTGAACTCTACTCTACTGAATTAAACTGAACTGTACCCTACTGAACTAAACTTTACTCTACTCTACTGAACTAAACTGTACTGTACCCTACTGAACTTAACTGAACTCTACTCTACTGAACTAAATTTTACTGTACTCTACTGAACTAAACTGAACTACTCTACTGAACTAAACAGAACTACTCTACTGAGCTAAACTGAACTGTACTCTACTGAACTAAACTGAACAGTACTCAACTGAACTGTAATGTACTCTACTGAACTAAACTCTACCCTACTGAACTAAACTGTACACTACTCTACTGAACTAAACTGTACTGAACTCTACTGAACTAAACTGAAAGGAACTCTACTGAACTAAACTGAACTACTCTACTGAACTAAACTGTACTCTACTCTACTGAACTAAACAGTACTGTACTCTACTGAACTAAACTGTACTGTACCCTACTGAACTAAACTGAACTCTACTCTACTGAACTGTAATGTACTCTACTGAACTAAACTCTACCCTACTGAACTAAACTGTACTCTACTCTACTGAACTAAACTGTACTGTACTCTACTCAACTAAACTGTACTGTACTCTATTGAACTAAACTCAAATCTACTCTACTGAAATAAACTGTACTGTACTCTACTGAAATAAACTGAACTGCACTCTACTGAACTAAACTGAACTCTACTCTACTGAACTAAACTGAACTCTACTCTACTGAACTAAACTGAACTGTACTCTACTGAACTAAACTGATCTGTACTCTACTGAACTAAACTGAACTCTACTCTACTAAACTAAACTGTACTCTACTGAACTAAACTGAACTACACTCTACTGAACTAAACTAAACTCTACTCTACTGAAATAAACTGTACTGTACCCTACTGAACTAAACTGTACTCTACCTCTACTGAACTAAACGGTACTGTACTCTACTGAACTAAACTGAACTGTACTCTACTGAACTAAACTGAACTCTACTCTACTGAAATAAACTGTACTGTATTCTAATGAACTAAACTTAACTGTACTCTACTGAACTCTACTGAACTACTCTACTGAACTAAACTGAACTGTACTTTACTGAACTAAACTGAACTGTACTCTACTGAACTAAACTGAACTCTACTCTACTAAACTAAACTGTACTCTACTGAACTAAACTGAACTGCACTCTACTGAACTAAACTGAACTCTACTCTACTGAACTAAACTGAACTACTCTACTGAACTAAACTGAACTACTCTACTGAACTAAACTGAACTGTACTCTACTGAACTAAACTGTACTGTACTCTACTGAACTAAACTGTACTCTACTCTACTTAACTAAACTGAACTGTAGTCTACTGAACTAAACTGAACTACTCTACTGAACTAAACTGAACTACTCTACTGAACTAAACTGAACTCTACTCTACTGAACTAAACTGAACTGTACTCTACTGAACTAAACTGAACTATACTCCACTAAACTAAACTTAACTGTACTCTACTGAACTAAACTGAACTCTACTCTACTGAACTAAACTGAACTCTACTGAACTAAACGAAAATCTACTCTACTGAAATAAACTGTACTGTACTCTACTGAAATAAACTGAACTGCACTCTACTGAACTAAACTGAACTCTACTCTACTGAACTAAACTGAACTCTACTCTACTGAACTAAACTGTACTGTACTCTACTGAACTAAACTGTACTCTACTCTACTGAACTAAACTGTACTCTACTCTACTGAACTAAACGGTACTGTAGTCTACTGAATTAAACTGAACTACTCTACTGAACTAAACTGAACTACTCTACTGAACTAAACTGAACTCTACTCTACTGAACTAAACTGTACTTTACTGAACTAAACTGAACTTTACTCCACTGAACTAAACTGAACTGTACTCTACTGAAATAAACTGAACTGTACTCTACTGAAATAAACTGAACTGCACTACTGAACTAAACTGAACTCTACTCTACTGAACTAAATTATACTGTACCCTACTGAACTAAACTGTACTCTACCTCTATTGAACTAAACGGTACTGTACTCTACTGAACTAAACTAAACTGTACTCTACTGAACTAAACTGAACTCTACTCTACTGAACTAAACTGTACTGTACCCTACTGAACTAAACTGTACTCTACCTCTACTGAACTAAACGGTACTGTACTCTACTGAACTAAACTGAACTGTACTCTACTGAAATAAACTGAACTGCACTACTGAACTAAACTGAACTCTACTCTACTGAACTAAATTATACTGTACCCTACTGAACTAAACTGTACTCTACCTCTATTGAACTAAACGGTACTGTACTCTACTGAACTAAACTAAACTGTACTCTACTGAACTAAACTGAACTCTACTCTACTGAACTAAACTGTACTGTACCCTACTGAACTAAACTGTACTGTACTCTACTGAACTCTACTGAACTACTCTACTGAACTAAACTGAACTGTACTTTACTGAACTAAACTGAACTGTACTCTACTGAACTAAACTGAACTCTACTCTACTAAACTAAACTGTAATCTACTGAACTAAACTGAACTGCACTCTACTGAACTAAACTGAACTCTACTCTACTGAACTAAACTGAACTACTCTACTGAACTAAACTGAACTACTCTACTGAACTAAACTGAACTGTACTCTACTGAACTAAACTGTACTGTACTCTACTGAACTAAACTGTACTGTACTCTACTTAACTAAACTGAACTGTAGTCTACTGAACTAAACTGAACTACTCTACTGAACTAAACTACTCTACTGAACTAAACTGAACTCTACTCTACTGAACTAAACTGAACTGTACTCTACTGAACTAAACTGAACTCTACTCCACTAAACTAAACTTAACTGTACTCTACTGAACTAAACTGAACTCTACTGAACTAAACGAAAATCTACTCTACTGAAATAAACTGTACTGTACTCTACTGAAATAAACTGAACTGCACTCTACTGAACTAAACTGAACTCTACTCTACTGAACTAAACTGAACTCTACTCTACTGAACTAAACTGTACTGTACTCTACTGAACTAAACTGTACTCTACTCTACTGAACTAAACTGTACTCTACTCTACTGAACTAAACGGTACTGTAGTCTACTGAATTAAACTGAACTACTCTACTGAACTAAACTGAACTACTCTACTGAACTAAACTGAACTCTACTCTACTGAACTAAATTATACTGTACCCTACTGAACTAAACTGTACTCTACCTCTATTGAACTAAACGGTACTGTACTCTACTGAACTAAACTGAACTGTACTCTACTGAACTAAAATTAACTCTACTCTACTGAACTAAACTGTACTGTCCTCTACTGAACAAAACTGTACTGTACTCTAATGAACTAAACTGTACTCTACTCTACTGAACTAAACGGAACTCTACTCAACTAAACTGTACTGGACCCTACTGACTAAAATGTACTGTACTGAACTAAACGGTACTGTACTCTACTGAACTAAACTGTACTGTACTCTACTGAACTAAACTGTACTCTACTCTACTGAACTAAACTGTACTGTACCCTACTGAACTAAACTGAACTCTACTCTACTGAACTAAACTGAACAGTACTCTACTGAACTAAACTGTACTGTACTCTACTGAACAGTAATGTACTCTACTGAACTAAACTCTACTCTACTGAACTAAACTGTACTCTAATGAACTAAACTGTACTCTACCCTACTGAACTAAACTGTACTGTACTCTACTGAACTAAACTGAACTACTCTACTGAACTAAACTGAACTACTCTACTGAACTAAACTGAACTGTACTCTACTGAACTAAACTGAACAGTACTCTACTGAACTGTAATGTACTCTACTGAACTAAACTCTACCCTACTGAACTAAACTGTACTCTACTCTACTGAACTAAACTGTACTGAACTCTACTGAACTAAACTGAAAGGAACTCTACTGAACTAAACTGAACTACTCTACTGAACTAAACTGAACAGTACTCTACTGAACTATACTGAACTCTACTCTACTGAATTAAACTGAACTGTACCCTACTGAACTAAACTTTACTCTACTCTACTGAACTAAACTGTACTGTACCCTACTGAACTTAACTGAACTCTACTCTACTGAACTAAACTGAACTACTCTACTGAACTAAACGGAACTCTACTCTACTGAACTAAACTGTACTTTACTGAACTAAACTGAACTTTACTCCACTGAACTAAACTGAACTGTACTCTACTGAAATAAACTGAACTGTACTCTACTGAAATAAACTGAACTGCACTACTGAACTAAACTGAACTCTACTCTACTGAACTAAATTATACTGTACCCTACTGAACTAAACTGTACTCTACCTCTATTGAACTAAACGGTACTGTACTCTACTGAACTAAACTAAACTGTACTCTACTGAACTAAACTGAACTCTACTCTACTGAACTAAACTGTACTGTACCCTACTGAACTAAACTGTACTCTACCTCTACTGAACTAAACGGTACTGTACTCTACTGAACTAAACTGAACTGTACTCTACTGAACTAAACTGAACTCTACTCTACTGAAATAAACTGTACTGTATTCTAATGAACTAAACTGTACTGTACTCTACTGAACTCTACTGAACTACTCTACTGAACTAAACTGAACTGTACTTTACTGAACTAAACTGAACTGTACTCTACTGAACTAAACTGAACTCTACTCTACTAAACTAAACTGTACTCTACTGAACTAAACTGAACTGCACTCTACTGAACTAAACTGAACACTACTCTACTGAACTAAACTGAACTACTCTACTGAACTAAACTGAACTACTCTACTGAACTAAACTGAACTGTACTCTACTGAACTAAACTGTACTGTACTCTACTGAACTAAACTGTACTCTACTCTACTTAACTAAACTGAACTGTAGTCTACTGAACTAAACTGAACTACTCTACTGAACTAAACTACTCTACTGAACTAAACTGAACTCTACTCTACTGAACTAAACTGAACTGTACTCTACTGAACTAAACTGAACTCTACTCCACTAAACTAAACTTAATTGTACTCTACTGAACTCTACTCTACTGAACTAAACTGAACTCTACTGAACTAAACGAAAATCTACTCTACTGAAATAAACTGTACTGTACTCTACTGAAATAAACTGAACTGCACTCTACTGAACTAAACTGAACTCTACTCTACTGAACTAAACTGAACTCTACTCTACTGAACTAAACTGTACTGTACTCTACTGAACTAAACTGTACTCTACTCTACTGAACTAAACGGTACTGTAGTCTACTGAATTAAACTGAACTACTCTACTGAACTAAACTGAACTACTCTACTGAACTAAACTGAACTCTACTCTACTGAACTAAATTATACTGTACCCTACTGAACTAAACTGTACTCTACCTCTATTGAACTAAACGGTACTGTACTCTACTGAACTAAACTGAACTGTACTCTACTGAACTAAAATTAACTCTACTCTACTGAACTAAACTGTACTGTCCTCTACTGAACAAACTGTACTGTACTCTACTGAACTAAACTGTACTCTACTCTACTGAACTAAACGGAACTCTACTCAACTAAACTGTACTGGACCCTACTGACTAAAATGTACTGTACTGAACTAAACGGTACTGTACTCTACTGAACTAAACTGTACTGTACTCTACTGAACTAAACTGTACTCTACTCTACTGAACTAAACTGTACTGTACCCTACTGAACTAAACTGAACTCTACTCTACTGAACTAAACTGAACAGTACTCTACTGAACTAAACTGTACTGTACTGAACTGTAATGTACTCTACTGAACTAAACTCTACTCTACTGAACTAAACTGTACTCTAATGAACTAAACTGTACTCTACCCTACTGAACTAAACTGTACTGTACTCTACTGAACTAAACTGAACTACTCTACTGAACTAAACTGAACTACTCTACTGAACTAAACTGAACTGTACTCTACTGAACTAAACTGAACAGTACTCTACTGAACTGTAATGTACTCTACTGAACTAAACTCTACCCTACTGAACTAAACTGTACTCTACTCTACTGAACTAAACTGTACTGAACTCTACTGAACTAAACTGAAAGGAACTCTACTGAACTAAACTGAACTACTCTACTGAACTAAACTGAACAGTACTCTACTGAACTATACTGAACTCTACTCTACTGAATTAAACTGAACTGTACCCTACTGAACTAAACTTTACTCTACTCTACTGAACTAAACTGTACTGTACCCTACTGAACTTAACTGAACTCTACTCTACTGAACTAAACTGTACTTTACTCTACTGAACTGTACTGTACTCTACTGAACGGGGGACAAGTATGAAAATAAAAATAAAAATAATGTATGCACTAACTGTAAGTCGCTCTGGATAAGAGCGTCTGCTAAATGACGTAAATGTAAATGTGCTCTACTGAACTCTTCTCTACTGAACTAAACTGTACTGTACTCTACTGAACTAAACTGAACTCTACTGAACTAAACTGAACTCTATTATACTGAACTAAACTGAACTACTCTACTTAACTCTACTCTACTGAACTGAACTGTACTCTACTGAACTAAACGGAACTGTACCCTACTGAACTAAACTGTACTCTACTGAACTAAACGGAACTGTACCCTACTGAACTCAACTGAACTGTACTCTACTGAACTCTACTCTACTGAACTAAACTGAACTCTACTCTACTGAACTAAACTGAACTCTGATCTACTGAACTAAACTGTACTGTACCCTACTGAACTAAACTGTACTCTACTGAACTAAACGGAACTGTACCCTACTGAACTCAACTGAACTGTACTCTACAGAACTCTACTCTACTGAACTAAACTGAACTCTACTATACTGAACTAAACTGAACTCTGATCTACTGAACTAAACTGTACTGTGCTCTACTGAACTAAACTGAACTCTACTCTACTGAACTAAACTGAACTGTACCCTACTGAACTAAACGGTACTGTACTCTACTGAACTAAACTGAACTCTACTGAACTAAACTGTACTGTACTCTACTTAACTAAACTGAACTATACTCTACTGAACTAACTGAACTGTACTCTACTGAACTAACTGAACTGTACTCTACTGAACTAAACTGAACTACTCTACTGAACTAAACTGAACTACTCTACTGAACTAAACTGAACTACTGAACTAAACTGAACTGTACTCTACTGAACTAAACTGTACTGTACTCTACTGAACTAAACAGTACTGTACTCTACTGAACTAAACTGTACTGTACTCTACTGAACTAAACTGAACTCTACTCTACTGAACTTTACAGTACTGTACTCTACTGAACTAAACTGAACTGTACCCTACTGAACTAAACTGAACTCTACTCTACTGAACTTAACTGTACTTTACTCTACTGAACTGTACTGTACTCTACTGAACGGGGACAAGTATGAAAATAAAAATAAAAATTATGTATGCACTAACTGTAAGTCGCTCTGGATAAGAGCGTCTGCTAAATGACGAAATGTAAATGTGCTCTACTGAACTCTACTCTACTGAACTAAACTGTACTCTACTGAACTAAACTGAACTCTACTCTACTGAACTAAACTGAACTCTACTGAACTAAACTGAACTCTACTATACTGAACTAAACTGAACTACTCTACTGAACTCTATTCTACTGAACTAAACGGAACTGTACCCTACTGAACTAAACTGTACTGTACTCTACTGAACTAAACTGAACTCTACTCTACTGAACTAAACTGAACTCTACTCTACTGAACTAAATTGTAATGTACCCTACTGAACTAAACTTAACTGTACCCTACTGAACTCAACTGAACTGTACTCTACTGAACTCTACTCTACTGAACTAAACTGAACTCTACTCTACTGAACTAAACTGAACTCTGCTCTACTGAACTAAACTGTACTGTACCCTACTGAACTAAACTGAACTCTACTCTACTGAACTAAACTGAACTGTACCCTACTGAACTAAACGGTACTGTACTCTACCGAACTAAACTGTACTGTACTCTACTGAACTAAACTGAACTCTACTGAACTAAACTGTACTGTACTCTACTGAACTAACTGAACTGTACTCTGCTGAACTAAACTGAACTTCTCCACTGAACTAAACTGGACTACTATACTTAACTAAACTGAACTGTACTCTACTGAACTGAACTGAACTCTACTCTACTGAACTAAACTGAAAAATACTCTACTGAAATAAACTGTACTGTACTCTACCGAACTAAACTGAACAGTACCCTACTGAACTGTACTCTACTCTACTGAACTAAACTGTACTGTACCCTAATGAACTAAACTGAACTGTACTCTACTGAACTAAACTGTATTTTACTCTACTGAACTTCACTGTACTCTACTCTACTGAACTAAACGGTACTGTACCCTACTGACTAAACAGTACTGTACTCTACTGAACTAAACTGTACTGTACCCTACTGACTAAACAGTACTGTACTCTACTGAACTAAACTGAACTCTACTCTACTGAACTAAACTGAACTCTACTCTACTGAACTAAACTGAACTCTACTCTACCGAACTAAACTGAACAGTACCCTACTGAACTGTACTCTACTCTACTGAACTAAACTGTACTGTACCCTAATGAACTAAACTGAACTCTACTCTATTGAACTAAACTGTACTGAACTCTACTGAACTAAACTGAAAGGAACTCTACTGAACTAAACTGAACTACTCTACTGAACTAAACTGAACTACTCTACTGAACTAAACTGTACTCTACTCTACTCTACTGAACTATACTGAAATCTACTCTACTGAACTAAACTGAACTGTACTCTAATGAACTAAACTGTACCCTACTCTACTGAACTAAACAGTACTGTACTCTACTGAACTAAACTGTACTGTACTCTACTGAACTAAACTGAACTGTACTCTACTGAACTAAACTGTACTGTAGCCTACTGAACTGTACTTGTCACGCCCTGGCTCTAGGGACTCTTATATGTTGAGCCAGGGTGTGGATTTTTCTTTGTTATAGTTTTGTATGTTTTGTTCTAGTTCGTGTATATCTATGTTGGCCAGGGTGGTTCCCAATCAGAGGCAGCTGTAGCTTGATGTCTCTGATTGGGGACCATACTTAGGCAGCCTGTTTGGCACAGTTTATTGTGGGATCTTGTTCCGGAAGGTTTGTGTTCAACCCAGGACTTCACGTATCGTTTGTTTTGTTGTTTTGTATCGTGTATTAAGTACTATTAAAGGAATGTACGCATATCACGCTGCGCCTTGGTCCGCTTCATCAGTCAGCGATCGTGACAGTACTCTACTGAACTAAACTGAACTACTGTACTGAATTAAACTGAACTACTCTACTGAACTAAACTGAACTACTCTACTGAATTAAACTGAACTACTCTACTGAACTTAACTGAACTACTCTACTGAACTAAACTGAACTCTACTCTACTGAACTAAACTGAACTCTACTCTACTGAACTAAACTGTACTGTACACTCCTGAACTAAAGTGAACTGTACTCTACTGAACTAAACTGAACTTCTCCACTGAACTAAACTGAACTACTACACTGAACTAAACTGAACTGTACTCTACTGAACTAAACTGAAAAATACTCTACTGAACTGTACTGTACTCTACTCTACTGAACTAAACGGTACTCTACTGAACTACTCTACTGAACTAAACTGAACTACTCTAATGAACTAAACTGAACTGTACTCTACTGAACTAAACTGTACTGTACTCTACTGAACTAAACTGAACTGTACTCTACTGAACTAAACTGAACTCTACTGAACTACTCTACTGAACTAAACTGAACTGTACTTTACTGAACTAAACTGAACTGTACTCTACTTAACTAAACTGAACTCTACTCTACTAAACTAAACTGTACTCTACTGAACTAAACTGAACTGCACTCTACTGAACTAAACTGAACTCTACTCTACTGAACTAAACTGAACTACTCTACTGAACTAAACTGAACTACTCTACTGAACTAAACTGAACTGTACTCTACTGAACTAAACTGTACTGTACTCTACTGAACTAAACTGTACTCTACTCTACTTAACTAAACTGAACTGTAGTCTACTGAACTAAACTGAACTACTCTACTGAACTAAACTGAACTACTCTACTGAACTAAACTGAACTCTACTCTACTGAACTAAACTGAACTGTACTCAACTGAACTAAACTGAACTATACTCCACTAAACTAAACTTAACTGTACTCTACTGAACTAAACTGAACTCTACTCTACTAAACTAAACTGAACTCTACTGAACTAAACGAAAATCTACTCTACTGAAATAAACTGTACTGTACTCTACTGAAATAAACTGAACTGCACTCTACTGAACTAAACTGAACTCTACTCTACTGAACTAAACTGAACTCTACTCTACTGAACTAAACTGTACTGTACTCTACTGAACTAAACTGTACTCTACTCTACTGAACTAAACTGTACTCTACTCTACTGAACTAAACGGTACTGTAGTCTACTGAATTAAACTGAACTACTCTACTGAACTAAACTGAACTACTCTACTGAACTAAACTGAACTCTACTCTACTGAACTAAACTGTACTTTACTGAACTAAACTGAACTTTACTCCACTGAACTAAACTGAACTGTACTCTACTGAAATAAACTGAACTGTACTCTACTGAAATAAACTGAACTGCACTACTGAACTAAACTGAACTCTACTCTACTGAACTGAACTAAATTATACTGTACCCTACTGAACTAAACTGTACTCTACCTCTATTGAACTAAACGGTACTGTACTCTACAAAACTAAACTAAACTGTACTCTACTGAACTAAACTGAACTCTACTCTACTGAACTAAACTGTACTGTACCCTACTGAACTAAACTGTACTCTACCTCTACTGAACTAAACGGTACTGTACTCTACTGAACTAAACTGAACTGTACTCTACTGAACTAAACTGAACTCTACTCTACTGAAATAAACTGTACTGTATTCTAATGAACTAAACTGTACTGTACTCTACTGAACTCTACTGAACTACTCTACTGAACTAAACTGAACTGTACTGAACTGTACTCTACTGAACTAAACTGAACTCTACTCTACTAAACTAAACTGTACTCTACTGAACTAAACTGAACTGCACTCTACTGAACTAAACTGAACTCTACTCTACTGAACTAAACTGAACTACTCTACTGAACTAAACTGAACTACTCTACTGAACTAAACTGAACTGTACTCTACTGAACTAAACTGTACTGTACTCTACTGAACTAAACTGTCCTCTACTTTACTTAACTAAACTGAACTGTAGTCTACTGAACTAAACTGAACTACTCTACTGAACTAAACTACTCTACTGAACTAAACTGAACTCTACTCTACTGAACTAAACTGAACTGTACTCTACTGAACTAAACTGAACTCTACTCCACTAAACTAAACTTAACTGTACTCTACTGAACTAAACGAAAATCTACTCTACTGAAATAAACTGTACTGTACTCTACTGAAATAAACTGAACTGCACTCTACTGAACTAAACTGAACTCTACTCTACTGAACTAAACTGAACTCTACTCTACTGAACTAAACTGTACTGTACTCTACTGAACTAAACTGTACTCTACTCTACTGAACTAAACTGTACTCTACTCTACTGAACTAAACGGTACTGTAGTCTACTGAATTAAACTGAACTACTCTACTGAACTAAACTGAACTACTCTACTGAACTAAACTGAACTCTACTCTACTGAACTAAATTATACTGTACCCTACTGAACTAAACTGTACTCTACCTCTATTGAACTAAACGGTACTGTACTCTACTGAACTAAACTGAACTGTACTCTACTGAACTAAAATTAACTCTACTCTACTGAACTAAACTGTACTGTCCTCTACTGAACAAAACTGTACTGTACTCTAATGAACTAAACTGAACTACTCTACTGAACTAAACTGAACTACTCTACTGAACTAAACTGAACTGTACTCTACTGAACTAAACTGTACTGTACTCTACTGAACTAAACTGTACTCTACTCTACTTAACTAAACTGAACTGTAGTCTACTGAACTAAACTGAACTACTCTACTGAACTAAACTGAACTACTCTACTGAACTAAACTGAACTCTACTCTACTGAACTAAACTGAACTGTACTCAACTGAACTAAACTGAACTATACTCCACTAAACTAAACTTAACTGTACTCTACTGAACTAAACTGAACTCTACTCTACTAAACTAAACTGAACTCTACTGAACTAAACGAAAATCTACTCTACTGAAATAAACTGTACTGTACTCTACTGAAATAAACTGAACTGCACTCTACTGAACTAAACTGAACTCTACTCTACTGAACTAAACTGAACTCTACTCTACTGAACTAAACTGTACTGTACTCTACTGAACTAAACTGTACTCTACTCTACTGAACTAAACTGTACTCTACTCTACTGAACTAAACGGTACTGTAGTCTACTGAATTAAACTGAACTACTCTACTGAACTAAACTGAACTACTCTACTGAACTAAACTGAACTCTACTCTACTGAACTAAACTGTACTTTACTGAACTAAACTGAACTTTACTCCACTGAACTAAACTGAACTGTACTCTACTGAAATAAACTGAACTGTACTCTACTGAAATAAACTGAACTGCACTACTGAACTAAACTGAACTCTACTCTACTGAACTGAACTAAATTATACTGTACCCTACTGAACTAAACTGTACTCTACCTCTATTGAACTAAACGGTACTGTACTCTACTGAACTAAACTAAACTGTACTCTACTGAACTAAACTGAACTCTACTCTACTGAACTAAACTGTACTGTACCCTACTGAACTAAACTGTACTCTACCTCTACTGAACTAAACGGTACTGTACTCTACTGAACTAAACTGAACTGTACTCTACTGAACTAAACTGAACTCTACTCTACTGAAATAAACTGTACTGTATTCTAATGAACTAAACTGTACTGTACTCTACTGAACTCTACTGAACTACTCTACTGAACTAAACTGAACTGTACTGAACTGTACTCTACTGAACTAAACTGAACTCTACTCTACTAAACTAAACTGTACTCTACTGAACTAAACTGAACTGCACTCTACTGAACTAAACTGAACTCTACTCTACTGAACTAAACTGAACTACTCTACTGAACTAAACTGAACTACTCTACTGAACTAAACTGAACTGTACTCTACTGAACTAAACTGAACTCTACTCTACTAAACTAAACTGTACTCTACTGAACTAAACTGAACTGCACTCTACTGAACTAAACTGAACTCTACTCTACTGAACTAAACTGAACTACTCTACTGAACTAAACTGAACTACTCTACTGAACTAAACTGAACTGTACTCTACTGAACTAAACTGTACTGTACTCTACTGAACTAAACTGTCCTCTACTTTACTTAACTAAACGGTACTGTAGTCTACTGAATTAAACTGAACTACTCTACTGAACTAAACTGAACTACTCTACTGAACTAAACTGAACTCTACTCTACTGAACTAAACTGTACTTTACTGAACTAAACTGAACTTTACTCCACTGAACTAAACTGAACTGTACTCTACTGAAATAAACTGAACTGTACTCTACTGAAATAAACTGAACTGCACTACTGAACTAAACTGAACTCTACTCTACTGAACTGAACTAAATTATACTGTACCCTACTGAACTAAACTGTACTCTACCTCTATTGAACTAAACGGTACTGTACTCTACTGAACTAAACTAAACTGTACTCTACTGAACTAAACTGAACTCTACTCTACTGAACTAAACTGTACTGTACCCTACTGAACTAAACTGTACTCTACCTCTACTGAACTAAACGGTACTGTACTCTACTGAACTAAACTGAACTGTACTCTACTGAACTAAACTGAACTCTACTCTACTGAAATAAACTGTACTGTATTCTAATGAACTAAACTGTACTGTACTCTACTGAACTCTACTGAACTACTCTACTGAACTAAACTGAACTGTACTGAACTGTACTCTACTGAACTAAACTGAACTCTACTCTACTAAACTAAACTGTACTCTACTGAACTAAACTGAACTGCACTCTACTGAACTAAACTGAACTCTACTCTACTGAACTAAACTGAACTACTCTACTGAACTAAACTGAACTACTCTACTGAACTAAACTGAACTGTACTCTACTGAACTAAACTGAACTCTACTCTACTAAACTAAACTGTACTCTACTGAACTAAACTGAACTGCACTCTACTGAACTAAACTGAACTCTACTCTACTGAACTAAACTGAACTACTCTACTGAACTAAACTGAACTACTCTACTGAACTAAACTGAACTGTACTCTACTGAACTAAACTGTACTGTACTCTACTGAACTAAACTGTCCTCTACTTTACTTAACTAAACTGAACTGTAGTCTACTGAACTAAACTGAACTACTCTACTGAACTAAACTACTCTACTGAACTAAACTGAACTCTACTCTACTGAACTAAACTGAACTGTACTCTACTGAACTAAACTGAACTCTACTCCACTAAACTAAACTTAACTGTACTCTACTGAACTCTACTCTACTGAACTAAACTGAACTCTACTGAACTAAACGAAAATCTACTCTACTGAAATAAACTGTACTGTACTCTACTGAAATAAACTGAACTGCACTCTACTGAACTAAACTGTCCTCTACTTTACTTAACTAAACTGTACTGTACTCTACTGAACTAAACTGTCCTCTACTTTACTTAACTAAACTGAACTGTAGTCTACTGAACTAAACTGAACTACTCTACTGAACTAAACTACTCTACTGAACTAAACTGAACTCTACTCTACTGAACTAAACTGAACTGTACTCTACTGAACTAAACTGAACTCTACTCCACTAAACTAAACTTAACTGTACTCTACTGAACTCTACTCTACTGAACTAAACTGAACTCTACTGAACTAAACGAAAATCTACTCTACTGAAATAAACTGTACTGTACTCTACTGAAATAAACTGAACTGCACTCTACTGAACTAAACTGAACTCTACTCTACTGAACTAAACTGAACTCTACTCTACTGAACTAAACTGTACTGTACTCTACTGAACTAAACTGTACTCTACTCTACTGAACTAAACTGTACTCTACTCTACTGAACTAAACGGTACTGTAGTCTACTGAATTAAACTGAACTACTCTACTGAACTAAACTGAACTACTCTACTGAACTAAACTGAACTCTACTCTACTGAACTAAATTATACTGTACCCTACTGAACTAAACTGTACTCTACCTCTATTGAACTAAACGGTACTGTACTCTACTGAACTAAACTGAACTGTACTCTACTGAACTAAAATTAACTCTACTCTACTGAACTAAACTGTACTGTCCTCTACTGAACAAAACTGTACTGTACTCTAATGAACTAAACTGTACTCTACTCTACTGAACTAAACGGAACTCTACTCAACTAAACTGTACTGGACCCTACTGACTAAAATGTACTGTACTGAACTAAACGGTACTGTACTCTACTGAACTAAACTGTACTCTACTCTACTGAACTAAACTGTACTGTACCCTACTGAACTAAACTGAACTCTACTCTACTGAACTAAACTGAACAGTACTCTACTGAACTAAACTGTACTGTACTCTACTGAACTGTAATGTACTCTACTGAACTAAACTCTACTCTACTGAACTAAACTGTACTCTAATGAACTAAACTGTACTCTACCCTACTGAACTAAACTGTACTGTACTCTACTGAACTAAACTGAACTACTCTACTGAACTAAACTGAACTACTCTACTGAACTAAACTGAACTGTACTCTACTGAACTAAACTGAACAGTACTCTACTGAACTGTAATGTACTCTACTGAACTAAACTCTACCCTACTGAACTAAACTGTACTCTACTCTACTGAACTAAACTGTACTGAACTCTACTGAACTAAACTGAAAGGAACTCTACTGAACTAAACTGAACTACTCTACTGAACTAAACTGAACAGTACTCTACTGAACTATACTGAACTCTACTCTACTGAATTAAACTGAACTGTACCCTACTGAACTAAACTTTACTCTACTCTACTGAACTAAACTGTACTGTACCCTACTGAACTTAACTGAACTCTACTCTACTGAACTAAACTGTACTTTACTCTACTGTACTGTACTCTACTGAACGGGGGACAAGTATGAAAATAAAAATAAAAATATTGTATGCACTAACTGTAAGTCGCTCTGGATAAGAGCGTTTGCTAAATGACGTAAATGTAAATGTGCTCTACTGAACTCTTCTCTACTGAACTAAACTGTACTGTACTCTACTGAACTAAACTGAACTCTATTATACTGAACTAAACTGAACTACTCTACTTAACTCTACTCTACTGAACTGAACTGTACTCTACTGAACTAAACGGAACTGTACCCTACTGAACTAAACTGTACTCTACTGAACTAAACGGAACTGTACCCTACTGAACTCAACTGAACTGTACTCTACTGAACTCTACTCTACTGAACTAAACTGAACTCTACTCTACTGAACTAAACTGAACTCTGATCTACTGAACTAAACTGTACTGTACCCTACTGAACTAAACTGTACTCTACTGAACTAAACGGAACTGTACCCTACTGAACTCAACTGAACTGTACTCTACAGAACTCTACTCTACTGAACTAAACTGAACTCTACTATACTGAACTAAACTGAACTCTGATCTACTGAACTAAACTGTACTGTGCTCTACTGAACTAAACTGAACTCTACTCTACTGAACTAAACTGAACTGTACCCTACTGAACTAAACGATACTGTACTCTACTGAACTAAACTGAACTCTACTGAACTAAACTGTACTGTACTCTACTTAACTAAACTGAACTATACTCTACTGAACTAACTGAACTGTACTCTACTGAACTAACTGAACTGTACTCTACTGAACTAAACTGAACTACTCTACTGAACTAAACTGAACTACTCTACTGAACTAAACTGAACTACTGAACTAAACTGAACTGTACTCTACTGAACTAAACTGTACTGTACTCTACTGAACTAAACAGTACTGTACTCTACTGAACTAAACTGTACTGTACTCTACTGAACTAAACTGAACTCTACTCTACTGAACTTTACAGTACTGTACTCTACTGAACTAAACTGAACTGTACCCTACTGAACTAAACTGAACTCTACTCTACTGAACTTAACTGTACTTTACTCTACTGAACTGTACTGTACTCTACTGAACGGGGGACAAGTATGAAAATAAAAATAAAAATAATGTATGCACTAACTGTAAGTCGCTCTGGATAAGAGCGTCTGCTAAATGACGTAAATGTAAATGTGCTCTACTGAACTCTACTCTACTGAACTAAACTGTACTCTACTGAACTAAACTGAACTCTACTCTACTGAACTAAACTGAACTCTACTGAACTAAACTGAACTCTACTATACTGAACTAAACTGAACTACTCTACTGAACTCTACTCTACTGAACTAAACGGAACTGTACCCTACTGAACTAAACTGTACTGTACTCTACTGAACTAAACTGAATACTACTCTACTGAACTAAACTGAACTCTACTCTACTGAACTAAATTGTAATGTACCCTACTGAACTAAACTTAACTGTACCCTACTGAACTCAACTGAACTGTACTCTACTGAACTCTACTCTACTGAACTAAACTGAACTCTACTCTACTGAACTAAACTGAACTCTGCTCTACTGAACTAAACTGTACTGTACCCTACTGAACTAAACTGAACTCTACTCTACTGAACTAAACTGAACTGTACCCTACTGAACTAAACGGTACTGTACTCTACCGAACTAAACTGTACTGTACTCTACTGAACTAAACTGAACTCTACTGAACTAAACTGTACTGTACTCTACTGAACTAACTGAACTGTACTCTACTGAACTAAACTGAACTTCTCCACTGAACTAAACTGGACTACTATACTTAACTAAACTGAACTGTACTCTACTGAACTAAACTGAACTCTACTCTACTGAACTAAACTGAAAAATACTCTACTGAAATAAACTGTACTGTACTCTACCGAACTAAACTGAACAGTACCCTACTGAACTGTACTCTACTCTACTGAACTAAACTGTACTGTACCCTAATGAACTAAACTGAACTGTACTCTACTGAACTAAACTGTATTTTACTCTACTGAACTGTACTGTACTCTACTCTACTGAACTAAACGGTACTGTACCCTACTGACTAAACAGTACTGTACTCTACTGAACTAAACTGTACTGTACCCTACTGACTAAACAGTACTGTACTCTACTGAACTAAACTGAACTCTACTCTACTGAACTAAACTGAACTCTACTCTACTGAACTAAACTGAACTCTACTCTACCGAACTAAACTGAACAGTACCCTACTGAACTGTACTCTACTCTACTGAACTAAACTGTACTGTACCCTAATGAACTAAACTGAACTCTACTCTATTGAACTAAACTGTACTGAACTCTACTGAACTAAACTGAAAGGAACTCTACTGAACTAAACTGAATTACTCTACTGAACTAAACTGAACTACTCTACTGAACTAAACTGTACTCTACTCTACTCTACTGAACTATACTGAAATCTACTCTACTGAACTAAACTGAACTGTACTCTAATGAACTAAACTGTACCCTACTCTACTGAACTAAACAGTACTGTACTCTACTGAACTAAACTGTACTGTACTCTACTGAACTAAACTGAACTGTACTCTACTGAACTAAACTGTACTGTAGCCTACTGAACTGTACTTGTCACGCCCTGGCTCTAGGGACTCTTATATGTTGAGCCAGGGTGTGGATTTTTCTTTGTTATAGTTTTGTATGTTGTGTTCTAGTTCGTGTATATCTATGTTGGCCAGGGTGGTTCCCAATCAGAGGCAGCTGTAGCTTGATGTCTCTGATTGGGGACCATACTTAGGCAGCCTGTTTGGCACAGTTTATTGTGGGATCTTGTTCCGGAAGGTTTGTGTTCAACCCAGGACTTCACGTATCGTTTATTTTGTTGTTTTGTATCGTGTATTAAGTACTATTAAAGGAATGTACGCATATCACGCTGCGCCTTGGTCCGCTTCATCAGTCAGCGATCGTGACAGTACTCTACTGAACTAAACTGAACTACTGTACTGAATTAAACTGAACTACTCTACTGAACTAAACTGAACTACTCTACTGAATTAAACTGAACTACTCTACTGAACTTAACTGAACTACTCTACTGAACTAAACTGAACTCTACTCTACTGAACTAAACTGAACTCTACTCTACTGAACTAAACTGTACTGTACTCTCCTGAACTAAAGTGAACTGTACTCTACTGAACTAAACTGAACTTCTCCACTGAACTAAACTGAACTACTACACTGAACTAAACTGAACTGTACTCTACTGAACTAAACTGAAAAATACTCTACTGAACTGTACTGTACTCTACTCTACTGAACTAAACGGTACTCTACTGAACTACTCTACTGAACTAAACTGAACTACTCTAATGAACTAAACTGAACTGTACTCTACTGAACTAAACTGTACTGTACTCTACTGAACTAAACTGAACTGTACTCTACTGAACTAAACTGAACTCTACTGAACTACTCTACTGAACTAAACTGAACTGTACTTTACTGAACTAAACTGAACTGTACTCTACTGAACTAAACTGAACTCTACTCTACTAAACTAAACTGTACTCTACTGAACTAAACTGAACTGCACTCTACTGAACTAAACTGAACTCTACTCTACTGAACTAAACTGAACTACTCTACTGAACTAAACTGAACTACTCTACTGAACTAAACTGAACTGTACTCTACTGAACTAAACTGTACTGTACTCTACTGAACTAAACTGTACTCTACTCTACTTAACTAAACTGAACTGTAGTCTACTGAACTAAACTGAACTACTCTACTGAACTAAACTGAACTACTCTACTGAACTAAACTGAACTCTACTCTACTGAACTAAACTGAACTGTACTCTACTGAACTAAACTGAACTATACTCCACTAAACTAAACTTAACTGTACTCTACTGAACTAAACTGAACTCTACTCTACTGAACTAAACTGAACTCTACTGAACTAAACGAAAATCTACTCTACTGAAATAAACTGTACTGTACTCTACTGAAATAAACTGAACTGTACTCTACTGAAATAAACTGAACTGCACTCTACTGAACTAAACTGAACTCTACTCTACTGAACTAAACTGAACTCTACTCTACTGAACTAAACTGTACTGTACTCTACTGAACTAAACTGTACTCTACTCTACTGAACTAAACTGTACTCTACTCTACTGAACTAAACGGTACTGTAGTCTACTGAATTAAACTGAACTACTCTACTGAACTAAACTGAACTACTCTACTGAACTAAACTGAACTCTACTCTACTGAACTAAACTGTACTTTACTGAACTAAACTGAACTTTACTCCACTGAACTAAACTGAACTGTACTCTACTGAAATAAACTGAACTGTACTCTACTGAAATAAACTGAACTGCACTACTGAACTAAACTGAACTCTACTCTACTGAACTAAATTATACTGTACCCTACTGAACTAAACTGTACTCTACCTCTATTGAACTAAACGGTACTGTACTCTACTGAACTAAACTAAACTGTACTCTACTGAACTAAACTGAACTCTACTCTACTGAACTAAACTGTACTGTACCCTACTGAACTAAACTGTACTCTACCTCTACTGAACTAAACGGTACTGTACTCTACTGAACTAAACTGAACTGTACTCTACTGAACTAAACTGAACTCTACTCTACTGAAATAAACTGTACTGTATTCTAATGAACTAAACTGTACTGTACTCTACTGAACTCTACTGAACTACTCTACTGAACTAAACTGAACTGTACTTTACTGAACTAAACTGAACTGTACTCTACTGAACTAAACTGAACTCTACTCTACTAAACTAAACTGTACTCTACTGAACTAAACTGAACTGCACTCTACTGAACTAAACTGAACTCTACTCTACTGAACTAAACTGAACTACTCTACTGAACTAAACTGAACTACTCTACTGAACTAAACTGAACTGTACTCTACTGAACTAAACTGTACTGTACTCTACTGAACTAAACTGTACTCTACTCTACTTAACTAAACTGAACTGTAGTCTACTGAACTAAACTGAACTACTCTACTGAACTAAACTACTCTACTGAACTAAACTGAACTCTACTCTACTGAACTAAACTGAACTGTACTCTACTGAACTAAACTGAACTCTACTCCACTAAACTAAACTTAACTGTACTCTACTGAACTCTACTCTACTGAACTAAACTGAACTCTACTGAACTAAACGAAAATCTACTCTACTGAAATAAACTGTACTGTACTCTACTGAAATAAACTGAACTGCACTCTACTGAACTAAACTGAACTCTACTCTACTGAACTAAACTGAACTCTACTCTACTGAACTAAACTGTACTGTACTCTACTGAACTAAACTGTACTCTACTCTACTGAACTAAACTGTACTCTACTCTACTGAACTAAACGGTACTGTAGTCTACTGAATTAAACTGAACTACTCTACTGAACTAAACTGAACTACTCTACTGAACTAAACTGAACTCTACTCTACTGAACTAAACTGTACTTTACTGAACTAAACTGAACTTTACTCCACTGAACTAAACTGAACTGTACTCTACTGAAATAAACTGAACTGTACTCTACTGAAATAAACTGAACTGCACTACTGAACTAAACTGAACTCTACTCTACTGAACTAAATTATACTGTACCCTACTGAACTAAACTGTACTCTACCTCTATTGAACTAAACGGTACTGTACTCTACTGAACTAAACTAAACTGTACTCTACTGAACTAAACTGAACTCTACTCTACTGAACTAAACTGTACTGTACCCTACTGAACTAAACTGTACTCTACCTCTACTGAACTAAACGGTACTGTACTCTACTGAACTAAACTGAACTGTACTCTACTGAACTAAACTGAACTCTACTCTACTGAAATAAACTGTACTGTATTCTAATGAACTAAACTGTACTGTACTCTACTGAACTCTACTGAACTACTCTACTGAACTAAACTGAACTGTACTTTACTGAACTAAACTGAACTGTACTCTACTGAACTAAACTGAACTCTACTCTACTAAACTAAACTGTACTCTACTGAACTAAACTGAACTGCACTCTACTGAACTAAACTGAACTCTACTCTACTGAACTAAACTGAACTACTCTACTGAACTAAACTGAACTACTCTACTGAACTAAACTGAACTGTACTCTACTGAACTAAACTGTACTGTACTCTACTGAACTAAACTGTACTCTACTCTACTTAACTAAACTGAACTGTAGTCTACTGAACTAAACTGAACTACTCTACTGAACTAAACTACTCTACTGAACTAAACTGAACTCTACTCTACTGAACTAAACTGAACTGTACTCTACTGAACTAAACTGAACTCTACTCCACTAAACTAAACTTAACTGTACTCTACTGAACTCTACTCTACTGAACTAAACTGAACTCTACTGAACTAAACGAAAATCTACTCTACTGAAATAAACTGTACTGTACTCTACTGAAATAAACTGAACTGCACTCTACTGAACTAAACTGAACTCTACTCTACTGAACTAAACTGAACTCTACTCTACTGAACTAAACTGTACTGTACTCTACTGAACTAAACTGTACTCTACTCTACTGAACTAAACTGTACTCTACTCTACTGAACTAAACGGTACTGTAGTCTACTGAATTAAACTGAACTACTCTACTGAACTAAACTGAACTACTCTACTGAACTAAACTGAACTCTACTCTACTGAACTAAATTATACTGTACCCTACTGAACTAAACTGTACTCTACCTCTATTGAACTAAACGGTACTGTACTCTACTGAACTAAACTGAACTGTACTCTACTGAACTAAAATTAACTCTACTCTACTGAACTAAACTGTACTGTCCTCTACTGAACAAAACTGTACTGTACTCTAATGAACTAAACTGTACTCTACTCTACTGAACTAAACGGAACTCTACTCAACTAAACTGTACTGGACCCTACTGACTAAAATGTACTGTACTGAACTAAACGGTACTGTACTCTACTGAACTAAACTGTACTGTACTCTACTGAACTAAACTGTACTCTACTCTACTGAACTAAACTGTACTGTACCCTACTGAACTAAACTGAACTCTACTCTACTGAACTAAACTGAACAGTACTCTACTGAACTAAACTGTACTGTACTCTACTGAACTGTAATGTACTCTACTGAACTAAACTCTACTCTACTGAACTAAACTGTACTCTAATGAACTAAACTGTACTCTACCCTACTGAACTAAACTGTACTGTACTCTACTGAACTAAACTGAACTACTCTACTGAACTAAACTGAACTACTCTACTGAACTAAACTGAACTGTACTCTACTGAACTAAACTGAACAGTACTCTACTGAACTGTAATGTACTCAAATAAACTGAACTGTACCCTACTGAACTAAACTTTACTCTACTCTACTGAACTAAACTGTACTGTACCCTACTGAACTTAACTGAACTCTACTCTACTGAACTAAACTGTACTTTACTCTACTGAACTGTACTGTACTCTACTGAACGGGGGACAAGTATGAAAATAAAAATAAAAATAATGTATGCACTAACTGTAAGTCGCTCTGGATAAGAGCGTCTGCTAAATGACGTAAATGTAAATGTGCTCTACTGAACTCTTCTCTACTGAACTAAACTGTACTGTACTCTACTGAACTAAACTGAACTCTACTGAACTAAACTGAACTCTATTATACTGAACTAAACTGAACTACTCTACTTAACTCTACTCTACTGAACTGAACTGTACTGTACTGAACTAAACGGAACTGTACCCTACTGAACTAAACTGTACTCTACTGAACTAAACGGAACTGTACCCTACTGAACTCAACTGAACTGTACTCTACTGAACTCTACTCTACTGAACTAAACTGAACTCTACTCTACTGAACTAAACTGAACTCTGATCTACTGAACTAAACTGTACTGTACCCTACTGAACTAAACTGTACTCTACTGAACTAAACGGAACTGTACCCTACTGAACTCAACTGAACTGTACTCTACAGAACTCTACTCTACTGAACTAAACTGAACTCTACTATACTGAACTAAACTGAACTCTGATCTACTGAACTAAACTGTACTGTGCTCTACTGAACTAAACTGAACTCTACTCTACTGAACTAAACTGAACTGTACCCTACTGAACTAAACGGTACTGTACTCTACTGAACTAAACTGAACTCTACTGAACTAAACTGTACTGTACTCTACTTAACTAAACTGAACTATACTCTACTGAACTAACTGAACTGTACTCTACTGAACTAACTGAACTGTACTCTACTGAACTAAAATGAACTACTCTACTGAACTAAACTGAACTACTCTACTGAACTAAACTGAACTCTACTCTACTGAACTAAACTGTACTGTACCCTACTGAACTAAACTATACTCTACTGAACTAAACGGAACTGTACTCTACTGAACTAAACTGTACTCTACTCTACTGAACTAAACTGTACTGTACTCTACTGAACTAAACTGTACTGTACTGAACTAAACTGAACTACTCTACTGAACTAAACTGTACTGTACTGAACTAAACTGTACTGTACTCTACTGAACTAAACTGAACTCTACTCTACTGAACTAAACTGAACTGTACTCTACTGAACTAAACTGTACTGTACTGAACTAAACTGAACTACTCTACTGAACTGAACTCTACTCTACTGAACTAAACTGTACTGTACTGAACTAAACTGTACTGTACTCTACTGAACTAAACTGAACTCTACTCTACTGAACTAAACTGAACTGTACTCTACTGAACTGAACTCTACTCTACTGAACTAAACTGTACTCTACTGAACTAAACTGAACTGTACTCTACTGAACTAAACTGTACTGTACTCTACTGAACTAAACTGAACTGTACTCTACTGAACTAAACTGTACTGTACTGAACTAAACTGAACTACTCTACTGAATTAAACTGTACTGTACTGAACTAAACTGAACTACCCTACTGAACTAAACTGAACTCTACCCTACTGAACTAAACTGTACTCTACTGAACTATACTGAACTCTACTCTACTGAACTAAACTGTACTCTACTGAACTAAACTATACTCTACTGAACTAAACGGAACTGTATTCTACTGAACTAAACTATAATGTACTCTACTGAACTCTACTCTACTGATCTGGGACCACCCATACGTAAAAATGTATGCACACATGACTGTAAGTCGCTTTGGATAAAAGCGTCTGCTAAATGGCATATTATTATTATTATTATTATTATTATCTAAACTGTACTGTACTCTACTGAACTAAACTGAACTCTACTCTACTGATCTAAACTGTACTCTACTGAACTAAACTGAACTGAACTCTACTGAACTAAACTGTACTGTACTCTACTGAACTAAACTGTACTGTACTCTACTGAACTAAACTGTACTGTACTCTACTGAACTCTACTCTACTGAACTAATCTGAACTCTAATGCCCTGTGTCATACCATACCTTACTCTACTGTGCAGTACTGTATTAAACTGTGCTCTACTGTACTGGGGTGTTCAAATTTGTGAAACATAGCCTAGACATCTATAATTCGTTCAGATTTGGAACTGGCCCGCACGACCAAATTTGTACTTATTTGGGGGTGAAGCTCATTAGAATCATACCCATTTATATTTTGATCACTCAGCAGACGCTCTTATCCAGTGCATTCAACTAAAGAAGATAAACAAGAACATCACAGTCATAGCAAGATTGTTTTTTTTTACTTGTTACTGGTTACTTATCGTAGTTAAAGTGGTCGGTTAAAGTGCATGTGACAGATAGGAGCCGTAATAAATATTCTGTTGTCTCCAGTTGGCTCTCTAACAGGGACATAAACACATTTGGGCACAACATTTGAGCTAAATACACTTTTTGGGTTTTTTACATTGGATAAAAGTAGAAAATTGTATATCATACACTACAGTTGAGGAACAATGGGAAAGTAATTCTGCCTTGAAATTTGTAACCTCACTTTTGCGAAAATTGCCCTTGAATGTTTTGGTACACCGACTTGAGAGCTCTTCTTTGTCTGCACCCATTCAGCTTCGTTCACACCCTCTTTAGCTTTAGCCCCTCCCATCTCTTTAAGGATTCACATGTGACGCCATGTACAAAACAACCAAAGATTTCAAGACTAAAGGCTGGTTTATACTACGGGTGTGTTCGTACATTTAATCTGGAGTGCCAGAGTGCGCTCTGGGCATTCGTAAACTCAGATCTTTGTCAGATTGTCAGTTCGTAAATTCAGAGCGTTTCACTCTCGGAGCGTTCAGAGCGCACACTGGACACTCTGGCCGAGGAGTAGGGTTGATCTGAGCGTTCTGACCTAACAACAGCAGTCAAGCACCCAAGCTAATTGGCTAACGTTGGCTAGCTACTACCAGACACAAATGAGAGAACAGCTCAATCTGACCAAATTAGGCTGTTTTTATGTTATCCAGATCGTTGGTGACTAACTGTACTGCTGGCAAGAATTTAATTACACTTTTTTGCCAACGTTTACCGACATCAGCCATATTAAAGGGGTGTTGAGCGTTCGTAAATTCGTCAGTTATTCTGCGAATTTACCAGCTACGTCTATTGACAGTTGTCGCAGTGACATCATGAACATTCTATTGAAATGGTTACTTGCATAGTGGAGTCTTTTGTTTAGACATGTAGCTAGCTAAACAATGAACCATAATCCCAACTCATAACGTTACTACCCTGCATGAAAATTAGAAACGTGTAATATCTGAAAATGTAGCTAGCTAGACTATCTTATACATGGATGGACGCTTCTCCCTCTCTGTCACGGATGCCATGGTTGCCCTTAGTTTGAAGATGTAATCCGGAGACAGGTGTTTTATACAACAGCCTTCTGTGTGTTCTCTTTTTGACTCGTCTGCATATTTGCAATCAAACGTCAGATTTTTTCTCCATCTCCTTAGCTATCATACTCTAATTCCACTGATTTCAAAACTCAGTCCTCCAGAGAGTGGAGCGCAACACTTATGTGGTTCTACTACGTGATATCTTTAAAAAAAAGCCACGTTAGAAAGGATTACCTACACATACTGACCAGCTTAAGTTATAGCCCGGAGCGTGCTACATGGCAAACCAATCCGAACTCAACTCTTGGCATGTCCAGCCCACTCGTTGTCTCAGCCAATCAAGGCTAGCGGGAAGGTTGCTGTCTTTTTCCGTGGCTAAACCAACTAGGCTCCTAATTATTCTTTGTTATTAAGTCACATGAAAGTTCACATGTTCCAGAAGGCATTTCTGCCCCCCAAAAATAAACGTTACGTTCAAATGCCTCTCCTGTGAAGTAGTGACGCGCGACATACATCTAGTTTCCTGAAACGAGTCACAGTTATTCTGATTTTTCAGGTGGTGCACCCTCAGCACCCCTACTTCCTGCTTCCTGCTTCCTGCGGCTATGCTTGTTCAGATTCAGATCAACTTTATTATCCCACCAGGGGGAAATTCATTTGGTCATGTGCTTAAAAAGATGTTACATAAAACATGAAAACACAGAAACTACACAATATAATTCAATCAATGTGCTATAGCTACGAAGGTGCAATATCCTGTATACTGGAGGGACCAACATACTATCTATTAAATAGCCTGATGCCTGTTGGAATAAAACACTCCCCATATCTATCTGTTAAGATTTCCTTTTGAAGAAGTCTCTTTCCCCTTGTCCGGCTGCTGCTGTGACTGAATTTTGAGTGAAGGGGATGAGTACTGTCCTATAAAATGCTTTCACGTTTTAGGAGGATGGGTTTTGTGTACAGGTTGGTGGCTGATTCAAATCAAATCAAATCAAATTTTATTGGTCGCATGCGCTGAATACAACAGGTGCAGACATTACAGTGAAATGCTTACTTACAGCCCTTAACCAACAGTGCATTTATTTTTAACAAAAAAAGTAAAAATAAAACAACAACAAAAAAAGTGTTGAGAAAAAAATAGCAGAAGTAAAATAAAATAACAGTAGGGAGGCTATATATACAGGGGGGTACCGGTGCAGAGTCAATGTGCGGGGGCACCGGCTAGTTGAGATAGTTGAAGTAATATGTACATGTAGGTAGAGTTAAAGTGACTATGCATACATAATTAACAGAGTAGCAGCAGCGTAAAAAGGATGGGGTGGGGGGGGGGGCAGTGCAAATAGTCTGGGTAGCCATGATTAGCTGTTCAGGAGTCTTATGGCTTGGGGGTAGAAGCTGTTGAGAAGTCTTTTGGACCTAGACTTGGCACTCCGGTACCGCTTGCCGTGCGGTAGCAGGGAGAACAGTCTATGACTAGGGTGGCTGGAGTCTTTGACAATTTTGAGGGCCTTCCTCTGACACCGCCTGGTATAGAGGTCCTGGATGGCAGGAAGCTTGGCCCCAGTGATGTACTGGGCCGTACGCACTACCCTCTGTAGTGCCTTGAGGTCGGAGGCCAAGCAGTTGCCATACCAGGTGGTGATGCAACCAGTCAGGATGCTCTCGATGGTGCAGCTGTAGAATTTTTTGAGGATCTGAGGACCCATGCCAAATCTTTTCAGTCTCCTGAGGGGGAATAGGCTTTGTCGTGCCCTCTTCACGACTGTCTTGGTGTGTTTGGACCATGATAGTTCGTTGGTGATGTGGACACCAAGGAACTTGAAGCTCTCAACCTGTTCCACTACAGCCCCGTCGATGAGAATGGGGGCGTGCTCAGTCCTCTTTTTTTTCCTGTAGTCCACAATCATCTCCTTTGTCTTGGTCACGTTGAGGGAGAGGTTGTTGTCCTGGCACCACACGGCCAGGTCTCTGACCTCCTCCCTATAGGCTGTCTCATCGTTGTCGGTGATCAGGCCTACCACTGTTGTGTCGTCGGCAAACTTAATGATGGTGTTGGAGTCGTGCCTGGCCATGCAGTCATGGGTGAACAGAGAGTACAGGAGGGGGACTGAGCACGCACCCCTGAGGGGCCCCCGTGTTGAGGATCAGTGTGGGAGATGTGTTGTTACCTACCCTTACCACCTGGGGGGCGGCCCGTCAGGAAGTCCAGGATCCAGTTGCAGAGGGAGGTGTTTAGTCCCAGGATCCTTAGCTTAGTGATGAGCTTAGAGGGCACTATGGTGTTGAATGCTGAGCTGTAGTCAATAAATAGCATTCTCACGTAGGTGTTCCTCTTGTCCAGGTGGGAAAGGGCAGTGTGGAGTGCAATAGAGATTGCATCATCTGTGGATCTGTTGGGGCGGTATGCAAATTGGAGTGGGTCTAGGGTTTCTGGGATAATGCTGTTGATGTGAGCCATTTCCAGCCTTTCAAAGCACTTCATGGCTACAGACGTCAGTGCTACGGGTCGGTAGTCATTTAGGCAGGTTATCTTAGAGTCCTTGGGCACGGGGACTATGGTGGTCTGCTTGAAACATGTTGGTATTACAGACTCAGTCAGGGACATGTTGAAAATGTCAGTGAAGACACTTGCCAGTTGGTCAGCACATGCTCGGAGTACACGTCCTGGTAATCCGTCTGGCCCTGCGGCCTTGTGAATGTTGACCTGCTTAAAAGTCTTACTCACATCGGCTACTGAGAGCGTGATCACATGGTCATCCGGAACAGCTGGTGCTCTCATGCATGCTTCAGTGTTGCTTGCCTCGAAGCGAGCATAGAAGTGGTTTAGCTCGTCTGGTAGGCTTGTGTCACTGGGCAGCTCGCGGCTGTGCTTCCTTTTGTAGTCTGTAATAGTTTTCAAGCCCTGCCACATCCGACGAGCATCAGAGCCAGTGTAGTACGATTCAATCTTAGCCCTGTATTGACTCTTTGCCTGTTTGATGGTTCGTCGGAGGGCATAGCGGGATTTCTTATAAGCGTCCGGGTTAGAGTCCCGTTCCTTGAAAGCGGCAGCTCTACCCTTTAGCTCAGTGCGGATGTTTCCTGTAATCCATGGCTTCTGGTTGGGGTATGTACGTACGGTCACTGTGGGGACGACATCATCGATGCACTTATTGATGAAGCCAGTGACTGATGTGGTGTACTCGTCAATGCTGTCTGAAGAATCCCGGAACATGTTCCAGTCTGTGCTAGCAAAACAGTCCTGTAGCTTAGCATCTGCGTCATCTGACCACTTTTTTATTAACCGAGTCACTGGTGCTTCCTGCTTTAGTTTTTGCTTATAAGCAGGAATCAGGAGGATAGAGTTATGGTCGGATTTGCCAAATGGAGGGCGAGGGAGAGCTTTGTATGCGTCTCTGTGTGTGGAGTAAAGGTGGTCTAGAGTTTTTTTTCCTCTGGTTGCACATTTAACATGCTGGTAGAAATTAGGTAGAACGGATTTAAGTTTCCCTGCATTAAAGTCCCCGGCCACTAGGAGCGCTGCATCTGGATGAGCGTTTTCCTGTTGATTTATGGCCTTGTACAACTCATTCAGTGCAATCTTAATGCCAGCATTGGTTTGTGGTGGTAAATAGACAGCTATGAAAAATATAGATGAAAACTCTCTTGGTAAATAGTGTGGTCTACAGCTTATCATAAGATACTCTACCTCAGGCGAGCAAAACCTCGAGACTTCCTTAGTATTAGATTTTGTGCACCAGCTGTTGTTTACAAATATACACAGACCGCCACCCCTTGTCTTACCGGAGTCAGCCGTTCTATCCTGCCGATGTAGCGTATAGCCCGCTAGCTGTATGTTATCATTTTACATTACATTTTAGTCATTTAGCAGACGCTCTTATCCAGAGCGACTTACAGGAGCAATTAGGGTTAAGTGCCTTGCTCAAGGGCACATTTACGTCATTTAGCAGACGCTCTTATCCAGAGCGACTTACAAATTGGTGCATTCACCCTATAGCCAGTGGGAAAAGCACTTTACACTTTTTTTTTTTTTTTTTTTTTTTGGGGGGGGGGGGGGTAGAAGGATTACTTTATCCTATCGCAGGTATTCCTTAAAGAGGTGGGGTTTCAAATGTCTCCGGAAGGTGGTGAGTGACTCCGCTGTCCTGGCGTCGTGAGGGAGCTTGTTCCACCATTGGGGTGCCAGAGCAGCGAACAGTTTTGACTGGGCTGAGCGGGAACTATGCTTCCGCAGAGGAAGGGGAGCCAGCAGGCCAGAGGTGGATGAACGCAATGCCCTCGTTTGGGTGTAGGGACTGATCAGAGCCCGAAGGTACGGAGGTGCCGTTCCCCTCACTGCTCCATAGGCAAGCACCATGGTCTTGTAACGGATGCGAGCTTCAACTGGAAGCCAGTGGAGTGTGCGGAGGAGGGGGTGACGTGAGAGAACTTGGGAAGGTGGAACACCAGACGGGCTGCGGCATTCTGGATGAGTTGTAGGGGTTTAATGGCACAGGCAGGGGAGGCCAGCCAACAGCGAGTTGCAGTAATCCAGACGGGAGATGACAAGTGCCTGGATTAGGACCTGTGCCGCTTCCTGTGTAAGGCAGGGTCGTACTCTCCGAATGTTGTAGAGCATGAACCTGCAGGATCGGGTCACCGCCTTGATGTTAGCGGAGAACGACAGGGTGTTGTCCAGGGTCACGCCAAGGCTCTTCGCACTCTGGGTGGAGGACACAACGGAGTTGTCAACCGTGATGGCGAGATCATGGAACGGGCAATCCTTCCCCGGGAGGAAGAGCAGCTCCGTCTTGCCAGGGTTCAGCTTGAGGTGGTGATCCGTCATCCATACTGATATGTCTGCCAGACATGCAGAGATGCGATTCGCCACCTGGTTATCAGAAGGGGGAAAGGAGAAGATTAGTTGTGTGTCGTCAGCGTAGCAATGATAGGAGAGGCCATGTGAGGATATGACAGAGCCAAGTGACTTGGTGTATAGGGAGAATAGGAGAGGGCCTAGAACTGAGCCCTGGGGGACACCAGTGGTGAGAGCACGTGGTGCGGAGACAGCTTCTCGCCACGCCACTTGGTAGGAGCGACCGGTCAGGTAGGACGCAATCCAGGAGTGAGCCGCGCCGGAGATGCCCAGCTCGGAGAGGGTGGAGAGGAGGATCTGATGGTTCACAGTATCAAAGGCAGCAGACAGGTCTAGAAGGACAAGAGCATTGTCGTCGTTCAGCATTGTTTACAAATATACACAGACCGCCACCCCTTGTCTTACCGGAGTCAGCCGTTCTATCCTGCCGATGTAGCGTATAGCCCGCTAGCTGTATGTTATCATTGTCGTCGTTCAGCCACGACTCGGTGATACATAGGATATCACAGTTTTTTATGTCCCGTTGGTAGGATAACCGTAATCTTAGGTCATCCAATTTGTTATCCAATGATTGAAGATTGGCTAATAGGATTGATGGAAGAGGCAGTTTACTCGCTCGCCGTCGGATCCTTACAAGGCACCCCGATCTACGTCCACGATATCTCCGTCTCTTACTCACGCGAACTACAGACCTGTTTCTCCTACAGACCTGTTTCTACTGACTTCTACTACAGACCTGTTACTACTGCATACCTGTTTCTACTGACTTCTACTACAGATCTGTTTCTACTACAGACCTGTTTCTACTACAGACCTGTTTCTACTACAGACCTGTTTCTCCTGACTTCTACTACTGAACTGTTTCTACTACAGACCTGTTTCTACTGACTTCTACTACAGACCTGTTTCTCCTACAGACCTGTTTCTACTTACTTCTACTACAGAACTGTTACTACTACAGACCTGTTTCTCCTGACTTCTACTACTGACCTGTTTCTACTACAGACCTGTTTCTCCTGACTTCTACTACTGACCTGTTTCTACTAAAGACCTGTTTCTACTACAGACATGTTTCTACTACAGACGTGTTTCTACTGCAGACCTGTTTCTACTGCAGACCTGTTTCTCCTGACTTCTACTACAGACCTGTTTCTACTACAGACCTGTATCTCCTGACTTCTACTACAGATCTGTTTCTACTACAGACCTGTTTCTAATGACTTCTACTGCAGACCTGTTTCTACTGACTTCTACTACAGACCTGTTTCTACTACAGACCTGTTTCTACTGACTTCTACTATAGACCTGTTTCTCCTGACTTCTACTACAGACCTTTTTCTACTACAGACCTGTTTCTACTACAGACCTGTTTCTAATACAGACCTGTTTCTACTACAGACCTGTTTCTACTGACTTCTACTATAGACCTGTTTCTCCTGACTTCTACTACAGACCTGTTTCTCCTGACTTCTACTGCAGACCTGTTTCTCCTGACCTCTACTACAGACCTGTTTCTATTACAGACCTGTTTCTACTACAGACCTGTTTCTACTGACTTCTACTACAGACCTGTTTCTCCTACAGACCTGTTTCTTCTGACTTCTACTACAGACCTGTTTCTCCTACAGACCTGTTTCTATTGACTTCTACTACAGACCTGTTTATCCTACAGACCTGTTTCTCCTGACTTCCACTATAGATCTGTTTCTACTACAGACCTGTTTCTCCTGACTTCTACTACAGACCTGTTTATCCTACAGACCTGTTTCTACTACAGACCTGTTTCTACTGACTTCTACTACAGACCTGTTTCTACTACAGACCTGTTTCTACTGACTTCTACTACAGACCTGTTTCTACTACAGACCTGTTTCTACTGAATTCTACTACAGACCTGTTTCTCCTACAGACCTGTTTCTCCTGACTTCCACTATAGATCTGTTTCTACTAGAGACCTGTTTCTACTGACTTCTACTACAGACCTGTTTCTACTACAGGCCTGTTTCTACTGACTTCTACTATAGACCTGTTTCTCCTGACTTCTACTACAGACCTGTTTCTACTACAGACCTGTTTCTACTACAGACCTGTTTCTCCTGACTTCTACTACAGTCCTGTTTCTCCTGACTTCTACTACAGACCTGTTTCTATTGACTTCTATTACAGACCTGTTTCTACTACAGACCTGTATCTCATGACTTCTACCACAGATCTGTTTCTACTACAGACCTGTTCTTACTGACTTCTACTACAGATATGTTTCTACTACAGACCAGTTTCTACTGACTTTTACTACATACCTCTTTCTACTGACTTCTACTGCAGACCTGTTTCTACTGACTTCTACTACAGACCTGTTTCTACTACAGACCTGTTTCTATTGCAGACCTGTTTCTATTACATACCTGTTTCTACTACAGACCTGTTTCTCCTGACTTCTACTACAGACCTGTTTCTACTACTGACCTGTTCCTACTGACTTCTACTACAGACCTGTTTCTACTACAGACCTGTTTCTACTGACTTCTACTATAGACCTGTTTCTCCTGACTTCTACTACAGACCTTTTTATACTACAGACCTGTTTCTACTACAGACCTGTTTCTAATACAGACCTGTTTCTACTACAGAACTGTTTCTACTGACTTCTACTATAGACCTGTTTCTCCTGACTTCTACTACAGACCTGTTTCTCCTGACTTCTACTGCAGACCTGTTTCTCCTGACCTCTACTACAGACCTGTTTCTACTACAGACCTGTTTCTACTACAGACCTGTTTCTACTGACTTCTACTACAGACCTGTTTCTCCTACAGACCTGTTTCTTCTGACTTCTACTACAGACCTGTTTCTCCTAGAGACCTGTTTCTACTGACTTCTACTACAGACCTGTTTATCCTACAGACCTGTTTCTCCTGACTTCCACTATAGATCTGTTTCTACTACAGACACCTGTTTCTACTGACTTCTACTACAGACCTGTTTATCCTACAGACCTGTTTCTACTACAGACCTGTTTCTACTTACTTCTAATACAGACCTGTTTCTACTACAGACCTGTTTCTACTGACTTCTACTATAGACCTGTTTCTCCTGACTTCTACTACAGACCTGTTTCTCCTGACTTCTACTACAGACCTGTTTCTACTACAGACCTGTTTCTACTGACTTCTACTACAGACCTGTTTCTACTACAGACCTGTTTCTACTGAATTCTACTACAGACCTGTTTCTCCTACAGACCTGTTTCTCCTGACTTCCACTATAGATCTGTTTCTACTAGAGACCTGTTTCTACTGACTTCTACTACAGACCTGTTTCTACTACAGACCTGTTTCTACTGACTTCTACTACAGACCTGTTTCTACTACAGACCTGTTTCTACTGACTTCTACTATAGACCTGTTTCTCCTGACTTCTACTACAGACCTTTTTCTACTACAGACCTGTTTCTACTACAGACCTGTTTCTAATACAGACCTGTTTCTACTACAGACCTGTTTCTACTGACTTCTACTATAGACCTGTTTCTCCTGACTTCTACTACAGACCTGTTTCTCCTGACTTCTACTGCAGACCTGTTTCTCCTGACCTCTACTACAGACCTGTTTCTATTACAGACCTGTTTCTACTACAGACCTGTTTCTACTGACTTCTACTACAGACCTGTTTCTCCTACAGACCTGTTTCTTCTGACTTCTACTACAGACCTGTTTCTCCTACAGACCTGTTTCTATTGACTTCTACTACAGACCTGTTTATCCTACAGACCTGTTTCTCCTGACTTCCACTATAGATCTGTTTCTACTACAGACCTGTTTCTCCTGACTTCTACTACAGACCTGTTTATCCTACAGACCTGTTTCTACTACAGACCTGTTTCTACTGACTTCTACTACAGACCTGTTTCTACTACAGACCTGTTTCTACTGACTTCTACTACAGACCTGTTTCTACTGAATTCTACTACAGACCTGTTTCTCCTACAGACCTGTTTCTCCTGACTTCCACTATAGATCTGTTTCTACTAGAGACCTGTTTCTACTGACTTCTACTACAGACCTGTTTCTACTACAGGCCTGTTTCTACTGACTTCTACTATAGACCTGTTTCTCCTGACTTCTACTACAGACCTGTTTCTACTACAGACCTGTTTCTACTACAGACCTGTTTCTCCTGACTTCTACTACAGTCCTGTTTCTCCTGACTTCTACTACAGACCTGTTTCTATTGACTTCTATTACAGACCTGTTTCTACTACAGACCTGTATCTCATGACTTCTACCACAGATCTGTTTCTACTACAGACCTGTTCTTACTGACTTCTACTACAGATATGTTTCTACTACAGACCAGTTTCTACTGACTTTTACTACATACCTCTTTCTACTGACTTCTACTGCAGACCTGTTTCTACTGACTTCTACTACAGACCTGTTTCTACTACAGACCTGTTTCTATTGCAGACCTGTTTCTATTACATACCTGTTTCTACTACAGACCTGTTTCTCCTGACTTCTACTACAGACCTGTTTCTACTACTGACCTGTTCCTACTGACTTCTACTACAGACCTGTTTCTACTACAGACCTGTTTCTACTGACTTCTACTATAGACCTGTTTCTCCTGACTTCTACTACAGACCTTTTTATACTACAGACCTGTTTCTACTACAGACCTGTTTCTAATACAGACCTGTTTCTACTACAGACCTGTTTCTACTGACTTCTACTATAGACCTGTTTCTCCTGACTTCTACTACAGACCTGTTTCTCCTGACTTCTACTGCAGACCTGTTTCTCCTGACCTCTACTACAGACCTGTTTCTACTACAGACCTGTTTCTACTACAGACCTGTTTCTACTGACTTCTACTACAGACCTGTTTCTCCTACAGACCTGTTTCTTCTGACTTCTACTACAGACCTGTTTCTCCTAGAGACCTGTTTCTACTGACTTCTACTACAGACCTGTTTATCCTACAGACCTGTTTCTACTACAGACCTGTTTCTACTTACTTCTAATACAGACCTGTTTCTACTACAGACCTGTTTCTACTGACTTCTACTATAGACCTGTTTCTCCTGACTTCTACTACAGACCTGTTTCTCCTGACTTCTACTACAGACCTGTTTCTACTACAGACCTGTTTCTACTGACTTCTACTACAGACCTGTTTCTACTACAGACCTGTTTCTACTGAATTCTACTACAGACCTGTTTCTCCTACAGACCTGTTTCTCCTGACTTCCACTATAGATCTGTTTCTACTAGAGACCTGTTTCTACTGACTTCTACTACAGACCTGTTTCTACTACAGACCTGTTTCTACTGACTTCTACTATAGACCTGTTTCTCCTGACTTCTACTACAGACCTGTTTCTACTACAGACCTGTTTCTACTACAGACCTGTTTCTCCTGACTTCTACTACAGTCCTGTTTCTCCTGACTTCTACTACAGACCTGTTTCTATTGACTTCTATTACAGACCTGTTTCTACTACAGACCTGTATCTCCTGACTTCTACCACAGATCTGTTTCTACTACAGACCTGTTCTTACTGACTTCTACTACAGATATGTTTCTACTACAGACCTGTTTCTACTGACTTTTACTACATACCTCTTTCTACTGACTTCTACTGCAGACCTGTTTCTACTGACTTCTACTACAGACCTGTTTCTACTACAGACCTGTTTCTACTGCAGACCTGTTTCTATTACATACCTGTTTCTACTACAGACCTGTTTCTCCTGACTTCTACTACAGACCTGTTTCTACTACTGACCTGTTCCTGCTGACTTTTACTACAGACCTGTTTCTACTACAGACCTGTTTTTACTGACTTCTACTACAGACCTGTTTCTACTACAGACCTGTTTCTACTGACTTCTACTATAGACCTGTTTCTCCTGACTTCTACTACAGACCTGTTTCTCCTGACTTCTACTACAGACCTGTTTCTACTACAGACCTGTTTCTACTGAATTCTACTACAGACCTGTTTCTCCTACAGACCTGTTTCTCCTGACTTCCACTATAGATCTGTTTCTACTAGAGACCTGTTTCTACTGACTTCTACTACAGACCTGTTTCTACTACAGACCTGTTTCTACTGACTTCTACTATAGACCTGTTTCTCCTGACTTCTACTACAGACCTGTTTCTACTACAGACCTGTTTCTACTACAGACCTGTTTCTCCTGACTTCTACTACAGTCCTGTTTCTCCTGACTTCTACTACAGTCCTGTTTCTATTGACTTCTATTACAGACCTGTTTCTACTACAGACCTGTATCTCCTGACTTCTACCACAGATCTGTTTCTACTACAGACCTGTTCTTACTGACTTCTACTACAGATATGTTTCTACTACAGACCTGTTTCTACTGACTTTTACTACATACCTCTTTCTACTGACTTCTACTGCAGACCTGTTTCTACTGACTTCTACTACAGACCTGTTTCTACTACAGACCTGTTTCTACTGCAGACCTGTTTCTATTACATACCTGTTTCTACTACAGACCTGTTTCTCCTGACTTCTACTACAGACCTGTTTCTACTACTGACCTGTTCCTACTGACTTCTACTACAGAACTGTTTCTACTACAGACCTGTTTCTACTGACTTCTACTATAGACCTGTTTCTCCTGACTTCTACTACAGACCTTTTTCTACTACAGACCTGTTTCTACTACAGACCTGTTTCTAATACATACCTGTTTCTACTACAGACCTGTTTCTACTGACTTCTACTATAGACCTGTTTCTCCTGACTTCTACTACAGACCTGTTTCTCCTGACTTCTACTGCAGACCTGTTTCTCCTGACCTCTACTACAGACCTGTTTCTACTACAGACCTGTTTCTACTACAGACCTGTTTCTACTGACTTCTACTACAGACCTGTTTCTCCTACAGACCTGTTTCTTCTGACTTCTACTACAGACCTGTTTCTCCTACAGACCTGTTTCTACTGACTTCTACTACAGACCTGTTTATCCTACAGACCTGTTTCTCCTGACATCCACTATAGATCTGTTTCTACTACAGACCTGTTTCTACTGACTTCTACTACAGACCTGTTTATCCTACAGACCTGTTTCTACTACAGACCTGTTTCTACTGACTTCTACTACAGACCTGTTTCTACTACAGACCTGTTTCTACTGACTTCTACTATAGACCTGTTTCTCCTGACTTCTACTACAGACCTGTTTCTCCTGACTTCTACTACAGACCTGTTTCTACTACAGACCTGTTTCTACTGACTTCTACTACAGACCTGTTTCTACTACAGACCTGTTTCTACTGAATTCTACTACAAACCTGTTTCTCCTGACTTCTACTACAGACCTTTTTCTACTACAGACCTGTTTCTACTACAGACCTGTTTCTAATACATACCTGTTTCTACTACAGACCTGTTTCTACTGACTTCTACTATAGACCTGTTTCTACTACAGACCTGTTTCTACTGACTTCTACTATAGACCTGTTTCTCCTGACTTCTACTACAGACCTTTTTCTACTACAGACCTGTTTCTACTACAGACCTGTTTCTAATACATACCTGTTTCTACTACAGACCTGTTTCTACTGACTTCTACTATAGACCTGTTTCTCCTGACTTCTACTACAGACCTGTTTCTCCTGACTTCTACTGCAGACCTGTTTCTCCTGACCTCTACTACAGACCTGTTTCTACTACAGACCTGTTTCTACTACAGACCTGTTTCTACTGACTTCTACTACAGACCTGTTTCTCCTACAGACCTGTTTCTTCTGACTTCTACTACAGACCTGTTTCTCCTACAGACCTGTTTCTACTGACTTCTACTACAGACCTGTTTATCCTACAGACCTGTTTCTCCTGACATCCACTATAGATCTGTTTCTACTACAGACCTGTTTCTACTGACTTCTACTACAGACCTGTTTATCCTACAGACCTGTTTCTACTACAGACCTGTTTCTACTGACTTCTACTACAGACCTGTTTCTACTACAGACCTGTTTCTACTGACTTCTACTATAGACCTGTTTCTCCTGACTTCTACTACAGACCTGTTTCTCCTGACTTCTACTACAGACCTGTTTCTACTACAGACCTGTTTCTACTGACTTCTACTACAGACCTGTTTCTACTACAGACCTGTTTCTACTGAATTCTACTACAAACCTGTTTCTCCTACAGACCTGTTTCTTCTGACTTCCACTATAGATCTGTTTCTACTAGAGACCTGTTTCTACTGACTTCTACTACAGACCTGTTTCTACTACAGACCTGTTTCTACTGACTTCTACTATAGACCTGTTTCTCCTGACTTCTACTACAGACCTGTTTCTAATACAGACCTGTTTCTACTACAGACCTGTTTCTCCTGACTTCTACTACAGTCCTGTTTCTCCTGACTTCTACTACAGACCTGTTTCTATTGACTTCTATTACAGACCTGTTTCTACTACAGACCTGTATCTCCTGACTTCTACCACAGATCTGTTTCTACTACAGACCTGTTCTTACTGACTTCTACTACAGATATGTTTCTACTACAGACCTGTTTCTACTGACTTTTACTACATACCTCTTTCTACTGACTTCTACTGCAGACCTGTTTCTTCTGACTTCTACTACAGACCTGTTTCTACTACAGACCTGTTTCTACTGCAGACCTGTTTCTATTACATACCTGTTTCTACTACAGACCTGTTTCTCCTGACTTCTACTACAGACCTGTTTCTACTTCTGACCTGTTCCTACTGACTTTTACTACAGACCTGTTTCTACTACAGACCTGTTTCTATTGACTTCTAATACAGACCTGTTTCTACTACAGACCTGTTTCTACTGACTTCTACTGTAGACCTGTTTCTCCTGACTTCTACTACAGACCTGTATCTCCTGACTTCTACTACAGACCTGTTTCTCCTGATTTCTACTACATACCTGTTTCTCCTGACTTCTACTACAGTCTGTTTCTACTACAGACCTATTTCTACTGAATTCTACTATAGACCTGTTTCTCCTGACTTCTACTACAGACCTGTATCTCCTGACTTCTACTGCAGACCAGTTTCTCCTGACTTCTACAGCAGACCTGTTTCTACTGACCTCTACTACAGACCTGTTTCTTCTAGAGACCTGTTTCTACTACAGACCTGTTTCTACTGACTTCTACTACAGACCTGTTTCTACTGACTTCTACTACAGACCTGTTTCTCATACAGACCTGTTTCTCCTGACTTCTACTACAGACCTGTTTCTCCTACAGACCTGTTTCTACTGACTTCTACTACATACCTGTTTCTACTACAGACCTGTTTCTACTGACTTCTATTATAGACCTGTTTCTCCTGACTTCTACTACAGACCTGTTTCTCCTGACTTCTACAGCACACCTGTTTCTACTGACCTCTACTACAGACCTGTTTCTACTAGAGACCTGTTTCTACTGACTTCTACTACAGACCTGTTTCTACTACAGACCTGTTTCTCCTGACTTCTACTACAGACCTGTTTCTCCTACAGACCTGTTTCTACTGACTTCTACTACAGACCTGTTTCGACTACAGACCTGTTTCTACTGACTTCTATTATAGACCTGTTCCTCCTGACTTCTACTACAGACCTGTTTCTCCTAACTTCTACAGCAGACCTGTTTCTACTGACTTCTACTACAGACCTGTTTCTACTGACTTCTACTACAGACCTGTTTCTCGTACAGACCTGTTTCTCCTGACTTCTACTACAGACCTGTTTCTCCTACAGACCTGTTTCTACTGAATTCTACTACAGACCTGTGTCTCCTACAGACCTGTTTCTCCTTACTTCTACTACAGACCTGTTTTTACTGACTTCTACTACAGACCTGTTTCTACTACAGACCTGTTTCTACTGACTTCTACTATAGACCTGTTTCTCCTGACTTATACTGCAGACCTGTTTCTCCTGACTTCTACTGCACACCTGTTTCTCCTGACCTCTACTACAGACCTGTTTCTACTAGAGACCTGTTTCTACTACAGACCTGTTTCTACTGACTTCTACTACAGACCTGTTTCTACTACAGACCTGTTTCTTCTGACTTCTACTACAGACCTGTTTCTCCTACAGACCTGTTTCTACTGACTTCTACTATAGACCTGTTTCTACTACAGACCTGTTTCTACTGACATCTACTAAGACCTGTTTCTCCTACAGACCTGTTTCTCCTGACTTCTACTACATACCTGTTCTACTACATACCTGTTTCTACTGACTTCTACTATAGACCTGTTTCTCCTTACTTCTACTACAGACCTGTTTCTCCTTACTTCTACTACAGACATGTTTCTCCTGACTTCTACTAAAAACCTGTTTCTACTACATACCTGATTCTACTGACTTCTACTATAGACTTGTTTCTACTACAGACCTGTTTCTACTGACTTCTACTACAGACCTGTTTCTCCTACAGACCTGTTTCTACTGACTTCTACTACAGACCTGTTTCTCCTACAGAGCTGTTTCTACTGACTTCTACTACAGACCTGTTTCTACTACAGACCTGTTTCTACCAAAGACCTGTTTCTCCTGACTTCTACTACAGACCTGTTTCTACTACAGACCTGTTTCTACTGACTTCTACTATAGACCTGTTTCTCCTGACTTCTACTACAGACCTGTTTCTCCTGACTTCTACTACATGCCTGTTTCTACTACAGACCTGTTTCTACTGACTTCTACTACAGACCTGTTTCTACTACAGACCTGTTTCTACTGACTTCTACTATAGACCTGTTTCTCCTGACTTCTACTGCAGACCTGTTTCTCCTGACTTCTACTGCACACCTGTTTCTACTACAGACCTGTTTCTACTGACTTCTACTAAAGACCTGTTTCTTCTACAGACCTGTTTCTCCTGACTTCTACTACAGATCTGTTTCTACTACAGACCTGTTTCTACTGACTTCTACTACAGACCTGTTTCTACTACAGACCTGTTTCTACTGACTTCTACTATAGACCTGTTTCTCCTTACTTCTACTACAGACCTGTTTCTCCTACAGACCTGTTTCTTCTGACTTCTACTACAGACCTGTTTCTCCTACAGACCTGTTTCTACTGACTTCTACTACAGACCTGTTTATCCTACAGACCTGTTTCTCCTGACTTCTACTACAGACCTGTTTCTACTACAGACCTGTTTCTACTGACTTCTACTACAGACCTGTTTCTTCTACAGACCTGTTTCTACTGACTTCTACTACAGACCTGTTTCTTCTGACTTCTACTACAGACCTGTTTCTCCTACAGACCTGTTTCTACTGACTTCTACTACAGACCTGTTTATCCTACAGACCTGTTTCTCCTGACTTCCACTATAGATCTGTTTCTACTACAGACCTGTTTCTACTGACTTCTACTACAGACCTGTTTATCCTACAGACCTGTTTCTACTACAGACCATTTTCTACTGACTTCTACTACAGACCTGTTTCTACTACAGACCTGTTTCTACTGACTTCTACTATAGACCTGTTTCTCCTGACTTCTACTACAGACCTGTTTCTCCTGACTTCTACTACAGACCTGTTTCTACTACAGACCTGTTTCTACTGACTTCTACTACATACCTGTTTCTACTACAGACCTGTTTCTACTGAATTCTACTACAGACCTGTTTCTACTACAGACCTGTTTCTACTGAATTCTACTACAGACCTGTTTCTACTACAGACCTGTTTCTACTGACTTCTTTTATAGACCTGTTTCTCCTGACTTCTACTACAGACCTGTTTCTCCTGACTTCTACAGCACACCTGTTTCTATTGACCTCTACTACAGACCTGTTTCTACTAGAGACCTGTTTCTACTGACTTCTACTACAGACCTGTTTCTACTACAGACCTGTTTCTCCTGACTTCTACTACAGACCTGTTTCTCCTACAGACCTGTTTCTACTGACTTCTACTACAGACCTGTTTCTACTACAGACCTGTTTCTACTGACTTCTATTATAGACCTGTTTCTCCTGACTTCTACTACAGACCTGTTTCTCCTAACTTCTACAGCAGACCTATTTCTACTGACTTCTACTACAGACCTGTTTCTACTGACTTCTACTACAGACCTGTTTCTCGTACAGACCTGTTTCTCCTGACTTCTACTACAGACCTGTTTCTCCTACAGACCTGTTTCTACTGAATTCTACTACAGACCTGTGTCTCCTACAGACCTGTTTCTCCTTACTTCTACTACAGACCTGTTTCTCCTGACTTCTACTACAGATCTGTTTCTACTACAGACCTGTTTTTACTGACTTCTACTACAGACCTGTTTCTACTACAGACCTGTTTCAACTGACTTCTACTATAGACCTGTTTCTCCTGACATCTACTGCAGACCTGTTTCTCCTGACTTCTACTGCACACCTGTTTCTCCTGACCTCTACTACAGACCTGTTTCTACTAGAGACCTGTTTCTACTACAGACCTGTTTCTACTGACTTCTACTACAGACCTGTTTCTACTACAGACCTGTTTCTTCTGACTTCTAATACAGACCTGTTTCTCCTACAGACCTGTTTCTACTGACTTCTACTATAGACCTATTTCTCCTGACTTCTACTACAGACCTGTTTCTCCTGACTTCTACTACAGACCTGTTTCTACTACAGACCTGTTTCTACTGACTTCTACTACAGACCTGTTTCTACTACAGACCTGTTTCTACTGACATCTACTAAGACCTGTTTCTCCTACAAACCTGTTTCTCCTGACTTCTACTACAGATCTGTTTCTACTACAGACCTGTTTCTACTGACTTCTACTACATACCTGTTTCTACTACATACCTGTTTCTACTGACTTCTAATATAGACCTGTTTCTCCTTACTTCTACTACAGACCTGTTTCTCCTTACTTCTACTACAGACATGTTTCTCCTGACTTCTACTACAGACCTGTTTCTACTACATACCTGATTCTACTGACTTCTACTATAGACCTGTTTCTACTACAGACCTGTTTCTACTGACTTCTACTACAGACCTGTTTCTCCTACAGACCTGTTTCTACTGACTTCTACTACAGACCTGTTTCTCCTACAGAGCTGTTTCTACTGACTTCTACTACAGACCTGTTTCTACTTCAGACCTGTTTCTACTGACTTCTACTATAGACCTGTTTCTCCTTACTTCTACTACAGACCTGTTTCTCCTACAGACCTGTTTCTTCTGACTTCTACTACAGACCTGTTTCTCCTACAGACCTGTTTATTCTGACTTCTACTACAGACCTGTTTATCCTACAGACCTGTTTCTCCTGACTTCTACTACAGACCTGTTTCTACTACAGACCTGTTTCTACTGACTTCTACTACATACCTGTTTCTTCTACAGACCTGTTTCTACTGACTTCTACTACAGACCTGTTTCTTCTGACTTCTACTACAGACCTGTTTCTCCTACAGACCTGTTTCTACTGACTTCTACTACAGACCTGTTTATCCTACAGACCTGTTTCTCCTGACTTCCACTATAGATCTGTTTCTACTACAGACCTGTTTCTACTGACTTCTACTACAGACCTGTTTATCCTACAGACCTGTTTCTACTACAGACCTGTTTCTACTGACTTCTACTACAGACCCGTTTCTACTACAGACCTGTTTCTACTGACTTCTACTATAGACCTGTTTCTCCTGACTTCTACTACAGACCTGTTTCTCCTGACTTCTACTACAGACCTGTTTCTACTACAGACCTGTTTCTACTGACTTCTACTACATACCTGTTTCTACTACAGACCTGTTTCTACTGAATTCTACTACAGACCTGTTTCTCCTACAGACCTGTTTCTCCTGACTTCCACTATAGATCTGTTTCTACTAGAGACCTGTTTCTACTGACTTCTACTACAGACCTGTTTCTACTACAGACCTGTTTCTACTGACTTCTACTATAGACCTGTTTCTCCTGACTTCTACTACAGACCTGTTTCTACTACAGACCTGTTTCTACTACAGACCTGTTTCTCCTGACTTCTACTACAGTCCTGTTTCTCCTGACTTCTACTACAGACCTGTTTCTATTGACTTCTATTACAGACCTGTTTCTACTACAGACCTGTATCTCCTGACTTCTACCACAGATCTGTTTCTACTACAGACCTGTTCTTACTGACTTCTACTACAGATATGTTTCTACTACAGACCTGTTTCTACTGACTTTTACTACATACCTCTTTCTACTGACTTCTACTGCAGACCTGTTTCTACTGACTTCTACTACAGACCTGTTTCTACTACAGACCTGTTTCTACTGCAGACCTGTTGCTATTACATACCTGTTTCTACTACAGACCTGTTTCTCCTGACTTCTACTACAGACCTGTTTCTACTACTGACCTGTTCCTACTGACTTTTACTACAGACATGTTTCTACTACAGACCTGTTTCTACTGACTTCTAATACAGACCTGTTACTACTACAGACCTGTTTCTACTGACTTCTACTGTAGACCTGTTTCTCCTGACTTCTACTACATACCTGTTTCTCCTGATTTCTACTACAGACCTGTTTCTCCTGACTTCTACTACAGTCTGTTTCTACTACAGACCTATTTCTACTGAATTCTACTATAGACCTGTTTCTCCTTTCTTCTACTACAGACCTGTATCTCCTGACTTCTACTGCAGACCAGTTTCTCCTGACTTCTACAGCAGACCTGTTTCTACTGACCTCTACTACAGACCTGTTTCTTCTAGAGACCTGTTTCTACTACAGACCTGTTTCTACTGACTTCTACTACAGACCTATTTCTACTGACTTCTACTACAGACCTGTTTCTCGTACAGACCTGTTTCTCCTGACTTCTACTACAGACCTGTTTCTCCTACAGACCTGTTTCTACTGACTTCTACTACAGACCTGTTTCTACTACAGACCTGTTTCTACTGACTTCTATTATAGACCTGTTTCTCCTGACTTCTACTACAGACCTGTTTCTCCTGACTTCTACAGCAGACCTGTTTCTACTGACCTCTACTACAGACCTGTTTCTACTAGAGACCTGTTTCTACTGACTTCTACTACAGACCTGTTTCTACTACAGACCTGTTTCTCCTGACTTCTACTACAGACCTGTTTCTCCTACAGACCTGTTTCTACTGACTTCTACTACAGACCTGTTTCTACTGACTTCTATTATAGACCTGTTTCTCCTGACTTCTACTACAGACCTGTTTCTCCTGACTTCTACAGCAGATCTGTTTCTACTGACTTCTACTACAAACCTGTTTCTACTGACTTCTACTACAGACCTGTTTCTCGTACAGACCTGTTTCTCCTGACTTCTACTACAGACCTGTTTCTCCTACAGACCTGTTTCTACTGAATTCTACTACAGACCTGTTTCTCCTACAGACCTGTTTCTTCTGACTTCTACTACAGACCTGTTTCTCCTACAGACCTGTTTCTACTGACTTCTACTATAGACCTGTTTCTCCTGACTTCTACTACAGACCTGTTTCTCCTGACTTCTACTACAGACCTGTTTCTACTACAGACCTGTTTCTACTGACTTCTACTACAGACCTGTTTCTACTACAGACCTGTTTCTATTGACTTCTACTAAGACCTGTTTCTCCTACATACCTGTTTCTCCTGACTTCTACTACAGATCTGTTTCTACTACAGACCTGTTTCTACTGACTTCTACTATAGACCTGTTTCTCCTGACTTCTACTGCAGACCTGTTTCTCCTGACTTCTACTGCACACCTGTTACTCCTGACCTCTACTACAGACCTGTTTCTACTAGAGAACCGTTTCTACTACAGACCTGTTTCTACTGACTTCTACTACAGACCTGTTTCTACTACAGACCTGTTTCTTCTGACTTCTACTACAGACCTGTTTCTCCTACAGACCTGTTTCTACTGACTTCTACTATAGACCTGTTTCTCCTGACTTCTACTACAGACCTGTTTCTCCTGACTTCTACTACAGACCTGTTTCTACTACAGACCTGTTTCTACTGACTTCTACTACAGACCTGTTTCTACTACAGACCTGTTTCTATTGACTTCTACTAAGACCTGTTTCTCCTACATACCTGTTTCTCCTGACTTCTACTACAGATCTGTTTCTACTACAGACCTGTTTCTACTGACTTCTACTACATACCTGTTTCTACTACATACCTGTTTCTACTGACTTCTACTATAGACCTGTTTCTCCTTACTTCTACTACAGACCTGTTTCTCCTTACTTCTACTACAGACATGTTTCTCCTGACTTCTACTACAGACCTGTTTCTACTACATACCTGTTTCTACTGACTTCTACTATAGACCTGTTTCTACTACAGACCTGTTTCTACTGACTTCTACTACAGACCTGTTTCTCCTACAGACCTGTTTCTACTGACTTCTACTACAGACCTGTTTCTACTACAGACCTGTTTCTCCCACAGACCTGTTTCTCCTGACTTCTACTACAGACCTGTTTCTACTACAGACCTGTTTCTACTGATTTCTACTACAGACCTGTTTCTACTACAGACCTGTTTCTACTGACTTCTACTACAGACCTGTTTCTTCTACAGACCTGTTTCTCCTGACTTCTACTACAGATCTGTTTCTACTACAGACCTGTTTCTACTAACTTCTACTACAGACCTGTTTCTACTACAGACCTGTTTCTACTGACTTATACTATAGACCTGTTTCTCCTTACTTCTACTACAGACCTGTTTCTCCTACAGACCTGTTTCTTCTGACTTCTACTACAGACCTGTTTCTCCTACAGACCTGTTTCTACTGACTTCTACTACAGACCTGTTTATCCTACAGACCTGTTTCTCCTGACTTCTACTACAGACCTGTTTCTACTACAGACCTGTTTCTACTGACTTCTACTACAGACCTGTTTCTTCTACAGACCTGTTTCTCCTGACTTCTACTACAGACCTGTTTCTCCTACAGAGCTGTTTCTACTGACTTCTACTACAGACCTGTTTCTACTACAGACCTGTTTCTCCTACAGACCTGTTTCTCCTGACTTCTACTACAGACCTGTTTCTACTACAGACCTGTTTCTACTGACTTCTACTATAGACCTGTTTCTTCTGACTTCTACTACAGACCTGTTTCTACTGACTTCTACTATAGACCTGTTTCTTCTGACTTCTACTACAGATCTGTTTCTACTACAGACCTGTTTCTACTGACTTCTACTACAGACCTGTTTCTACTACAGACCTGTTTCTACTGACTTCTATTACAGACCTGTTTCTCCTACAGATCTGTTTCTTCTGACTTCTACTACAGACCTGATTCTACTGACTTCTACTACAGACCTGTTTCTCCTACAGACCTGTTTCTTCTGACTTCTACTACAGACCTGTTTCTCCTACAGACCTGTTTCAACTGACTTCTACTACAGACCTGTTTATCCTACAGACCTGTTTCTCCTGACTTCTACTACAGACCTGTTTCTACTACAGACCTGTTTCTACTGACTTCTACTATAGACCTGTTTCTACTACAGACCTGTTTCTACTGACTTCTACTATAGACCTGTTTCTTCTGACTTCTACTACACACCTGTTTCTCCTGACTTCTACTACAGACCTGTTTCTACTACAGACCTGTTTCTACTTACTTCTACTACAGACCTGTTTCTACTACAGACCTGTTTCTACTGAATTCTACTACAGACCTGTTTCTCCTACAGACCTGTTTCTCCTGACTTCCACTATAGATCTGTTTCTTCTACAGACCTGTTTCTACTGACTTCTACTACAGACCTGTTTCTACTACAGACCTGTTTCTACTGACTTCTACTATAGACCTGTTTCTCCTGACTTCTACTACATACCTGTTTCTACTACAGACCTGTTTCTACTACAGACCTGTTTCTCCTGACTTCTACTACAGTCCTGTTTCTCCTGACTTCTACTACAGACCTGTTTCTATTGACTTCTATTACAGACATGTTTCTAATACAGACCTGATTCTACTACAGAACTGTTTCTACTGACTTCTACTACATACCTGTTTCTACTACAGACCTGTATCTCCTGACTTCTACTACAGATCTGTTTCTACTACAGACCTGTTCTTACTGACTTCTACTACAGATCTGTTTCTACTACAGACCTGTTTCTACTGACTTCTACTACAGACCTGTTTCTAATACAGACCTGTTTCTACTGCAGACCTGTTTCTATTAAATACCTGTTTCTACTACAGACCTGTCTCTCCTGACTTCTACTACAGACCTGTTTCTACTACTGACCTGTTCCTACTGACTTTTACTACAGACCTGTTTCTACTACAGACCTGTTTCTACTGACTTCTACTGTAGACCTGTTTCTCCTGACTTCTACTACAGACCTGTTTCTCCTGATTTCTACTACAGACCTGTTTCTCCTGACTTCTACTACAGACCTGTTTCTACTACAGACCTTTTTCTACTGACTTCTACTACAGACCTGTTTCTACTACAGACCTGTTTCTACTGACTTCTACTACAGACCTGTTTCTACTACAGACCTGTTTCTACTGACTTCTACTATAGACCTGTTTCTCCTGACTTCTACTACAGACCTGTTTCTCCTGACTTCTACTACAGACCTGTTTCGACTACAGACCTGTTTCTACTGACTTCTACTACAGACCTGTTTCTACTACAGACCTGTTTCTACTGAATTCTACTACATACCTGTTTCTCCTACAGACCTGTTTCTCCTGACTTCCACTATAGATCTGTTTCTACTACAGACCTGTTTCTACTGACCTCTACTACAGACCTGTTTCTACTACAGACCTGTTTCTACTGACTTCTACTATAGACCTGTTTCTCCTGACTTCTACTACAGACCTGTTTCTACTACAGACCTGTTTCTACTACAGACCTGTTTCTCCTGACTTCTACTACAGTCCTGTTTCTCCTGACTTCTACTACAGACCTGTTTCTATTGACTTCTATTACAGACCTGTTTCTACTACAGACCTGTATCTCATGACTTCTACCACAGATCTGTTTCTACTACAGACCTGTTCTTACTGACTTCTACTACAGATATGTTTCTACTACAGACCAGTTTCTACTGACTTTTACTACATACCTCTTTCTACTGACTTCTACTGCAGACCTGTTTCTACTGACTTCTACTACAGACCTGTTTCTACTACAGACCTGTTTATATTGCAGACCTGTTTCTATTACATACCTGTTTCTACTACAGACCTGTTTCTCCTGACTTCTACTACAGACCTGTTTCTACTACTGACCTGTTCCTACTGACTTCTACTACAGACCTGTTTCTACTACAGACCTGTTTCTACTGACTTCTACTATAGACCTGTTTCTCCTGACTTCTACTACAGACCTTTTTTATACTACAGACCTGTTTCTACTACAGACCTGTTTCTAATACAGACCTGTTTCTACTACAGACCTGTTTCTACTGACTTCTACTATAGACCTGTTTCTCCTGACTTCTACTACAGACCTGTTTCTCCTGACTTCTACTGCAGACCTGTTTCTCCTGACCTCTACTACAGACCTGTTTCTACTACAGACCTGTTTCTACTACAGACCTGTTTCTACTGACTTCTACTACAGACCTGTTTCTCCTACAGACCTGTTTCTTCTGACTTCTACTACAGACCTGTTTCTCCTAGAGACCTGTTTCTACTGACTTCTACTACAGACCTGTTTATCCTACAGACCTGTTTCTCCTGACTTCCACTATAGATCTGTTTCTACTACAGACACCTGTTTCTACTGACTTCTACTACAGACCTGTTTATCCTACAGACCTGTTTCTACTACAGACCTGTTTCTACTTACTTCTAATACAGACCTGTTTCTACTACAGACCTGTTTCTACTGACTTCTACTATAGACCTGTTTCTCCTGACTTCTACTACAGACCTGTTTCTCCTGACTTCTACTACAGACCTGTTTCTACTACAGACCTGTTTCTACTGACTTCTACTACAGACCTGTTTCTACTACAGACCTGTTTCTACTGAATTCTACTACAGACCTGTTTCTCCTACAGACCTGTTTCTCCTGACTTCCACTATAGATCTGTTTCTACTAGAGACCTGTTTCTACTGACTTCTACTACAGACCTGTTTCTACTACAGACCTGTTTCTACTGACTTCTACTATAGACCTGTTTCTCCTGACTTCTACTACAGACCTGTTTCTACTACAGACCTGTTTCTACTACAGACCTGTTTCTCCTGACTTCTACTACAGTCCTGTTTCTCCTGACTTCTACTACAGACCTGTTTCTATTGACTTCTATTACAGACCTGTTTCTACTACAGACCTGTATCTCCTGACTTCTACCACAGATCTGTTTCTACTACAGACCTGTTCTTACTGACTTCTACTACAGATATGTTTCTACTACAGACCTGTTTCTACTGACTTTTACTACATACCTCTTTCTACTGACTTCTACTGCATACCTGTTTCTACTGACTTCTACTACAGACCTGTTTCTACTACAGACCTGTTTCTACTGCAGACCTGTTTCTATTACATACCTGTTTCTACTACAGACCTGTTTCTCCTGACTTCTACTACAGACCTGTTTCTACTACTGACCTGTTCCTGCTGACTTTTACTACAGACCTGTTTCTACTACAGACCTGTTTCTACTGACTTCTACTACAGACCTGTTTCTACTACAGACCTGTTTCTACTGACTTCTACTATAGACCTGTTTCTCCTGACTTCTACTACATACCTGTTTCTCCTGACTTCTACTACAGACCTGTTTCTACTACAGACCTGTTTCTACTGAATTCTACTACAGACCTGTTTCTCCTACAGACCTGTTTCTCCTGACTTCCACTATAGATCTGTTTCTACTAGAGACCTGTTTCTACTGACTTCTACTACAGACCTGTTTCTACTACAGACCTGTTTCTACTGACTTCTACTATAGACCTGTTTCTCCTGACTTCTACTACAGACCTGTTTCTACTACAGACCTGTTTCTACTACAGACCTGTTTCTCCTGACTTCTACTACAGTCCTGTTTCTCCTGACTTCTACTACAGTCCTGTTTCTATTGACTTCTATTACAGACCTGTTTCTACTACAGACCTGTATCTCCTGACTTCTACCACAGATCTGTTTCTACTACAGACCTGTTCTTACTGACTTCTACTACAGATATGTTTCTACTACAGACCTGTTTCTACTGACTTTTACTACATACCTCTTTCTACTGACTTCTACTGCAGACCTGTTTCTACTGACTTCTACTACAGACCTGTTTCTACTACAGACCTGTTTCTACTGCAGACCTGTTTCTATTACATACCTGTTTCTACTACAGACCTGTTTCTCCTGACTTCTACTACAGACCTGTTTCTACTACTGACCTGTTCCTACTGACTTCTACTACAGAACTGTTTCTACTACAGACCTGTTTCTACTGACTTCTACTATAGACCTGTTTCTCCTGACTTCTACTACAGACCTTTTTCTACTACAGACCTGTTTCTACTACAGACCTGTTTCTAATACATACCTGTTTCTACTACAGACCTGTTTCTACTGACTTCTACTATAGACCTGTTTCTCCTGACTTCTACTACAGACCTGTTTCTCCTGACTTCTACTGCAGACCTGTTTCTCCTGACCTCTACTACAGACCTGTTTCTACTACAGACCTGTTTCTACTACAGACCTGTTTCTACTGACTTCTACTACAGACCTGTTTCTCCTACAGACCTGTTTCTTCTGACTTCTACTACAGACCTGTTTCTCCTACAGACCTGTTTTTACTGACTTCTACTACAGACCTGTTTATCCTACAGACCTGTTTCTCCTGACATCCACTATAGATCTGTTTCTACTACAGACCTGTTTCTACTGACTTCTACTACAGACCTGTTTATCCTACAGACCTGTTTCTACTACAGACCTGTTTCTACTGACTTCTACTACAGACCTGTTTCTACTACAGACCTGTTTCTACTGACTTCTACTATAGACCTGTTTCTCCTGACTTCTACTACAGACCTGTTTCTCCTGACTTCTACTACAGACCTGTTTCTACTACAGACCTGTTTCTACTGACTTCTACTACAGACCTGTTTCTACTACAGACCTGTTTCTACTGAATTCTACTACAAACCTGTTTCTCCTACAGACCTGTTTCTTCTGACTTCCACTATAGATCTGTTTCTACTAGAGACCTGTTTCTACTGACTTCTACTACAGACCTGTTTCTACTACAGACCTGTTTCTACTGACTTCTACTATAGACCTGTTTCTCCTGACTTCTACTACAGACCTGTTTCTACTACAGACCTGTTTCTACTACAGACCTGTTTCTCCTGACTTCTACTACAGTCCTGTTTCTCCTGACTTCTACTACAGACCTGTTTCTATTGACTTCTATTACAGACCTGTTTCTACTACAGACCTGTATCTCCTGACTTCTACCACAGATCTGTTTCTACTACAGACCTGTTCTTACTGACTTCTACTACAGATATGTTTCTACTACAGACCTGTTTCTACTGACTTTTACTACATACCTCTTTCTACTGACTTCTACTGCAGACCTGTTTCTTCTGACTTCTACTACAGACCTGTTTCTACTACAGACCTGTTTCTACTGCAGACCTGTTTCTATTACATACCTGGTTCTACTACAGACCTGTTTCTCCTGACTTCTACTACAGACCTGTTTCTACTTCTGACCTGTTCCTACCGACTTTTACTACAGACCTGTTTCTACTACAGACCTGTTTCTATTGACTTCTAATACAGACCTGTTTCTACTACAGACCTGTTTCTACTGACTTCTACTGTAGACCTGTTTCTCCTGACTTCTACTACAGACCTGTATCTCCTGACTTCTACTACAGACCTGTTTCTCCTGATTTCTACTACATACCTGTTTCTCCTGACTTCTACTACAGTCTGTTTCTATTACAGACCTATTTCTACTGAATTCTACTATAGACCTGTTTCTCCTGACTTCTACTACAGACCTGTATCTCCTGACTTCTACTGCAGACCAGTTTCTCCTGACTTCTACAGCAGACCTGTTTCTACTGACCTCTACTACAGACCTGTTTCTTCTAGAGACCTGTTTCTACTACAGACCTGTTTCTACTGACTTCTACTACAGACCTGTTTCTACTGACTTCTACTACAGCCTTGTTTCTCATACAGACCTGTTTCTCCTGACTTCTACTACAGACCTGTTTCTCCTACAGACCTGTTTCTACTGACTTCTACTACATACCTGTTTCTACTACAGACCTGTTTCTACTGACTTCTATTATAGACCTGTTTCTCCTGACTTCTACTACAGACCTGTTTCTCCTGACTTCTACAGCACACCTGTTTCTACTGACCTCTACTACAGACCTGTTTCTACTAGAGACCTGTTTCTACTGACTTCTACTACAGACCTGTTTCTACTACAGACCTGTTTCTCCTGACTTCTACTACAGACCTGTTTCTCCTACAGACCTGTTTCTACTGACTTCTACTACAGACCTGTTTCGACTACAGACCTGTTTCTACTGACTTCTATTATAGACCTGTTCCTCCTGACTTCTATTACAGACCTGTTTCTCCTACACAGCAGACCTGTTTCTACTCACTTCTACTACAGACCTGTTTCTACTGACTTCTACTACAGACCTGTTTCTCGTACAGACCGTTTCTCCTGACTTCTACTACAGACCTGTTTCTCCTACAGACCTGTTTCTACTGAATTCTACTACAGACCTGTGTCTCCTACAGACCTGTTTCTCCTTACTTCTACTGCAGACCTGTTTTTACTGACTTCTACTACAGACCTGTTTCTACTACAGACCTGTTTCTACTGACTAAAGACCTGTTTCTCTGACTTATAGCAGACCTGTTTCTCCTGACTCTACTGCACACCTGTTTCTCCTGACCTCTACTACAGACCTGTTTCTACTAGAGACCTGTTTCTACTACAGACCTGTTTCTACTGACTTCTACTACAGACCTGTTTCTACTACAGACCTGTTTCTTCTGACTTCTACTACAGACCTGTTTCTCCTAAAGACCTGTTTCTACTGACTTCTACTATAGACCTGTTTCTACTACAGACCTGTTTCTACTGACATCTACTAAGACCTCTTTCTCCTACAGACCTGTTTCTCCTGACTTCTACTACATACCTGTTCTACTACATACCTGTTTCTACTGACTTCTACTATAGACCTGTTTCTCCTTACTTCTACTACAGACCTGTTTCTCCTTACTTCTACTACAGACATGTTTCTCCTGACTTCTACTACAGACCTGTTTCTACTACATACCTGATTCTACTGACTTCTACTATAGACCTGTTTCTACTACAGACCTGTTTCTACTGACTTCTACTACAGACCTGTTTCTCCTACAGACCTGTTTCTACTGACTTCTACTACAGACCTGTTTCTCCACAGAGCTGTTTCTACTGACTTCTACTACAGACCTGTTTCTACTACAGACCTGTTTCTACAAAGACCTGTTTCTCCTGACTTCTACTACAGACCTGTTTCTACTACAGACCTGTTTCTACTGACTTCTACTATAGACCTGTTTCTCCTGACTTCTACTACAGACCTGTTTCTCCTGACTTCTACTACATACCTGTTTCTACTACAGACCTGTTTCTACTGACTTCTACTACAGACCTGTTTCTACTACAGACCTGTTTCTACTGACTTCTACTATAGACCTGTTTCTCCTGACTTCTACTGCAGACCTGTTTCTCCTGACTTCTACTGCACACCTGTTTCTACTACAGACCTGTTTCTACTGACTTCTACTAAAGACCTGTTTCTTCTACAGACCTGTTTCTCCTGACTTCTACTACAGATCTGTTTCTACTACAGACCTGTTTCTACTGACTTCTACTACAGACCTGTTTCTACTACAGACCTGTTTCTACTGACTTCTACTATAGACCTGTTTCTCCTTACTTCTACTACAGACCTGTTTCTCCTACAGACCTGTTTCTTCTGACTTCTACTACAGACCTGTTTCTCCTACAGACCTGTTTCTACTGACTTCTACTACAGACCTGTTTATCCTACAGACCTGTTTCTCCTGACTTCTACTACAGACCTGTTTCTACTACAGACCTGTTTCTACTGACTTCTACTACAGACCTGTTTCTTCTACAGACCTGTTTCTACTGACTTCTACTACAGACCTGTTTCTTCTGACTTCTACTACAGACCTGTTTCTCCTACAGACCTGTTTCTCCTGACTTCCACTATAGATCTGTTTCTACTACAGACCTGTTTCTACTGACTTCTACTACAGACCTGTTTATCCTACAGACCTGTTTCTACTACAGACCATTTTCTACTGACTTCTACTACAGACCTGTTTCTACTACAGACCTGTTTCTACTGACTTCTACTATAGACCTGTTTCTCCTGACTTCTACTACAGACCTGTTTCTCCTGACTTCTACTACAGACCTGTTTCTACTACAGACCTGTTTCTACTGACTTCTACTACATACCTGTTTCTACTACAGACCTGTTTCTACTGAATTCTACTACAGACCTGTTTCTACTACAGACCTGTTTCTACTGAATTCTACTACAGACCTGTTTCTACTACAGACCTGTTTCTACTGACTTCTTTTATAGACCTGTTTCTCCTGACTTCTACTACAGACCTGTTTCTCCTGACTTCTACAGCACACCTGTTTCTATTGACCTCTACTACAGACCTGTTTCTACTAGATACCTGTTTCTACTGACTTCTACTACAGACCTGTTTCTACTGACTTCTACTACAGACCTGTTTCTACTACAGACCTGTTTCTACTGACTTCTATTATAGACCTGATTCTCCTGACTTCTACTACAGACCTGTTTCTCCTAACTTCTACAGCAGACCTATTTCTACTGACTTCTACTACAGACCTGTTTCTACTGACTTCTACTACAGACCTGTTTCTCGTACAGACCTGTTTCTCCTGACTTCTACTACAGACCTGTTTCTCCTACAGACCTGTTTCTACTGAATTCTACTACAGACCTGTGTCTCCTACAGACCTGTTTCTCCTTACTTCTACTACAGACCTGTTTCTCCTGACTTCTACTACAGATCTGTTTCTACTACAGACCTGTTTTTACTGACTTCTACTACAGACCTGTTTCTACTACAGACCTGTTTCTACTGACTTCTACTATAGACCTGTTTCTCCTGACATCTACTGCAGACCTGTTTCTCCTGACTTCTACTGCACACCTGTTTCTCCTGACCTCTACTACAGACCTGTTTCTACTAGAGACCTGTTTCTACTACAGACCTGTTTCTACTGACTTCTACTACAGACCTGTTTCTACTACAGACCTGTTTCTTCTGACTTCTAATACAGACCTGTTTCTCCTACAGACCTGTTTCTACTGACTTCTACTATAGACCTGTTTCTCCTGACTTCTACTACAGACCTGTTTCTCCTGACTTCTACTACAGACCTGTTTCTACTACAGACCTGTTTCTACTGACTTCTACTACAGACCTGTTTCTACTACAGACCTGTTTCTACTGACATCTACTAAGACCTGTTTCTCCTACAGACCTGTTTCTCCTGACTTCTACTACAGATCTGTTTCTACTACAGACCTGTTTCTACTGACTTCTACTACATACCTGTTTCTACTACATACCTGTTTCTACTGACTTCTAATATAGACCTGTTTCTCCTTACTTCTACTACAGACCTGTTTCTCCTGTACTTCTACTACAGACATGTTTCTCCTGACTTCTACTACAGACCTGTTTCTACTACATACCTGATTCTACTGACTTCTACTATAGACCTGTTTCTACTACAGACCTGTTTCTACTGACTTCTACTACAGACCTGTTTCTCCTACAGACCTGTTTCTACTGACTTCTACTACAGACCTGTTTATCCTACAGAGCTGTTTCTACTGACTTCTACTACAGACCTGTTTCTACTTCAGACCTGTTTCTACTGACTTCTACTATAGACCTGTTTCTCCTTACTTCTACTACAGACCTGTTTCTCCTACAGACCTGTTTCTTCTGACTTCTACTACAGACCTGTTTCTCCTACAGACCTGTTTATTCTGACTTCTACTACAGACCTGTTTATCCTACAGACCTGTTTCTCCTGACTTCTACTACAGACCTGTTTCTACTACAGACCTGTTTCTACTGACTTCTACTACAGACCTGTTTCTTCTACAGACCTGTTTCTACTGACTTCTACTACAGACCTGTTTCTTCTGACTTCTACTACAGACCAGTTTCTCCTACAGACCTGTTTCTACTACAGACCTGTTTATCCTACAGACCTGTTTCTCCTGACTTCCACTATAGATCTGTTTCTACTACAGACCTGTTTCTACTGACTTCTACTACAGACCTGTTTATCCTACAGACCTGTTTCTACTACAGACCTGTTTCTACTGACTTCTACTACAGACCTGTTTCTACTACAGACCTGTTTCTACTGACTTCTACTATAGACCTGTTTCTCCTGACTTCTACTACAGACCTGTTTCTCCTGACTTCTACTACAGACCTGTTTCTACTACAGACCTGTTTCTATATTCTACTACAACCTGTTTGTACTACAGACCTGTTTCTACTGAATTCTACTACAGACCTGTTTCTCCTACAGACCTGTTTCTTCTGACTTCCACTATAGATCTGTTTCTACTAGAGACCTGTTTCTACTGACTTCTACTACAGACCTGTTTCTACTACAGACCTGTTTCTACTGACTTCTACTATAGACCTGTTTCTCCTGACTTCTACTACAGACCTGTTTCTACTACAGACCTGTTTCTACTACAGACCTGTTTCTCCTGACTTCTACTACAGTCCTGTTTCTCCTGACTTCTACTACAGACCTGTTTCTATTGACTTCTATTACAGACCTGTTTCTACTACAGACCTGTATCTCTGACTTCTACCACAGATCTGTTTCTACTACAGACCTGTTCTTACTGACTTCTACTACAGATATGTTTCTACTACAGACCTGTTTCTACTGACTTTTACTACATACCTCTTTCTACTGACTTCTACTGCAGACCTGTTTCTACTGACTTCTACTACAGACCTGTTTCTACTACAGACCTGTTTCTACTGCAGACCTGTTTCTATTACATACCTGTTTCTACTACAGACCTGTTTCTCCTGACTTCTACTACAGACCTGTTTCTACTACTGACCTGTTCCTACTGACTTTTACTACAGACATGTTTCTACTACATACCTGTTTCTACTGACTTCTAATACAGACCTGTTCTACTACAGACCTGTTTCTACTGACTTCTACTGTAGACCTGTTTCTCCTGACTTCTACTACAGACCTGTTTCTCCTGATTTCTACTACAGACCTGTTTCTCCTGACTTCTACTACAGTCTGTTTCTACTACAGACCTATTTCTACTGAATTCTACTATAGACCTGTTTCTCCTTTCTTCTACTACAGACCTGTATCTCCTGACTTCTACTGCAGACCAGTTTCTCCTGACTTCTACAGCAGACCTGTTTCTACTGACCTCTACTACAGACCTGTTTCTTCTAGAGACCTGTTTCTACTACAGACCTGTTTCTACTGACTTCTACTACAGACCTGTTTCTACTGACTTCTACTACAGACCTGTTTCTCGTACAGACCTGTTTCTCCTGACTTCTACTACAGACCTGTTTCTCCTACAGACCTGTTTCTACTGACTTCTACTACAGACCTGTTTCTACTACAGACCTGTTTCTACTGACTTCTATTATAGACCTGTTTCTCCTGACTTCTACTACAGACCTGTTTCTCCTGACTTCTACAGCAGACCTGTTTCTACTGACCTCTACTACAGACCTGTTTCTACTAGAGACCTGTTTCTACTGACTTCTACTACAGACCTGTTTCTACTACAGACCTGTTTCTCCTGACTTCTACTACAGACCTGTTTCTCCTACAGACCTGTTTCTACTGACTTCTCTACTACAGACCTGTTTCTACTGACTTCTATTATAGACCTGTTTCTCCTGACTTCTACTACAGACCTGTTTCTCCTGACTTCTACAGCAGACCTGTTTCTACTGACTTCTACTACAGACCTGTTTCTACTGACTTCTACTACAGACCTGTTTCTCGTACAGACCTGTTTCTCTTGACTTCTACTACAGACCTGTTTCTCCTACAGACCTGTTTCTACTGAATTCTACTACAGACCTGTTTCTCCTACAGACCTGTTTCTCCTGACTTCCACTATAGATTTGTTTCTTCTACACACCTGTTTCTACTGACTTCTACTACAGACCTGTTTCTACTACAGACCTGTTTCTACTGACTTCTACTATAGACCTGTTTCTCCTGACTTCTACTACATACCTGTTTCTACTACAGACCTGTTTCTACTACAGACCTGTTTCTCCTGACTTCTACTACAGTCCTGTTTCTCCTGACTTCTACTACAGACCTGTTTCTATTGACTTCTATTACAGACATGTTTCTACTACAGACCTGATTTACTACAGAACTGTTTCTACTGACTTCTACTACATACCTGTTTCTACTACAGACCTGTATCTCTGACTTCTACTACAGATCTGTTTCTACTACAGACCTGTTTCTACTGACTTCTACTACAGACCTGTTTCTACTACAGACCTGTTTCTACTGACTTCTACTACAGACCTGTTTCTACTACAGACCTGTTTCTACTGCAGACCTGTTTCTATTAAATACCTGTTTCTACTACAGACCTGTTTCTCCTGACTTCTACTACAGACCTGTTTCTACTACTGACCTGTTCCTACTGACTTTTACTACAGACCTGTTTCTACTACAGACCTGTTTCTACTGACTTCTACTGTAGACCTGTTTCTCCTGACTCTACTACAGACCTGTTTCTCCTGATTTCTACTACAGACCTGTTTCTCCTGACTTCTACTACAGACCTGTTTCTACTACAGACCTTTTTCTACTGACTTCTACTAAGACCTGTTTCTACTACAGACCTGTTTCTACTGACTTTACTACAGACCTGTTTCTACTACAGACCTGTTTCTACTGACTTCTACTATAGACCTGTTTCTCCTGACTTCTACTACAGACCTGTTTCTCCTGACTTCTACTACAGACCTGTTTCGACTACAGACCTGTTTCTACTGACTTCTACTACAGACCTGTTTCTACTACAGACCTGTTTCTACTGAATTCTACTACATACCTGTTTCTCCCACAGACCTGTTTCTCCTGACTTCCACTATAGATCTGTTTCTACTACAGACCTGTTTCTACTGACCTCTACTACAGACCTGTTTCTACTACAGACCTGTTTCTACTGACTTCTACTATAGACCTGTTTCTCCTGACTTCTACTACAGACCTGTTTCTACTACAGACCTGTTTCTCCTGACTTCTACTACAGTCCTGTTTCTCCTGACTTCTACTACAGACCTGTTTCTATTGACTTCTATTACAGACCTGTTTCTAACACAGACCTGATTCTACTACAGAACTGTTTCTACTGACTTCTACTACATACCTGTTTCTACTACAGACCTGTTTCTAATGCAGACATGTTTCTATTAAATACCTGTTTCTACTACAGACCTGTTTCTCCTGACTTCTACTACAGACCTGTTTCTACTACTGACCTGTTTCTACAGACTTTTACTACAGACCTGTTTCTACTACATACCTGTTTCTACTGACTTCTACTACAGACCTGTTTCTATTACAGACCTGTTTCTATTGACTTCTACTGTAGACCTGTTTCTCCTGACTTCTACTACAGACCTGTTTCTCCTGACTTCTTACTACAGACCTGTTTCTCCTGATTTCTACTACAGACCAGTTTCTCCTGACTTCTACTACAGACCTGTTTCTACTACAGAACTGTTTCTACTGACTTCTACTACATACCGGTTTCTTCTACAGACCTGTTTCTACTGACTTCTACTACAGACCTGTTTCTCCTGACTTCTACAGCAGACCTGTTTCTACTGACCTCTACTACAGACCTGTTTCTACTAGAGACCTGTTTCTACTACAGACCTGTTTCTACTGACTTCTACTACAGACCTGTTTCTACTGACTTCTACTACAGACCTGTTTATCCTACAGACCTGTTTCTACTACAGACCTGTTTCTACTGACTTCTACTACAGATCTGTTTCTCGTACAGACCTGTTTCTCCTGACTTCTACTACAGACCTGTTTCTCCTACAGACCTGTTTCTACTGACTTCTACTACAGACCTGTTTCTACTACAGACCTGTTTCTACTGACTTCTACTATAGACCTGTTTCTCCTGACTTCTACTACAGACCTTTTTCTCCTGACTTCTACAGCAGACCTGTTTCTACTGACCTCTACTACAGACCTGTTTCTACTAGAGACCTGTTTCTACACAAACCTGTTTCTACTGACTTCTACTACAGACCTGTTTCTACTGACTTCTACTACAGACCTGTTTCTCCTACAGACCTGTTTCTACTGACTTCTACTACAGACCTGTTTCACTACAGACCTGTTTCTACTGACTTCTACTATAGACCTGTTTCTCCTGACTTCTACTGCAGACCTGTTTCTCTGAGCAGACTGTTTCTCTGACCTCTACTACAGACCTGTTTCTACTAGAGACCTGTTTCTACTACAGACCTGTTTCTACTGACTTCTACTACAGACCTGTTTCTACTACAGACCTGTTTCTTCTGACTTTTACTACAGACCTGTTCTCTCCTTCTACTATAGACCTGTTTCTCCTGACTTCTACTACAGACCTGTTTCTCCTGACTTCTACTACAGACCTGTTTCTACTACAGACCTGTTTCTACTGACTTCTACTAAGACCTGTTTACTACAGACCTGTTTCTACTGACTTCTACTACAGACCTGTTTCTCCTACAGAACTGTTTCTCCTGACTTCTACTACAGATCTGTTTCTACTACAGACCTGTTTCTACTGACTTCTACTACATACCTGTTTCTACTACATACCTGTTTCTACTGACTTCTACTATAGACCTGTTTCTCCTTGCTTCTACTACAGACCTGTTTCTCTGACTCTACTACAGACCTGTTTCTACTACAGACCTGTTTCTACTGACTTCTACTACAGACCTGTTTCTACTACATACCTGTTTCTACTGACTTCTACTATAGACCTGTTTCTACTATATACCTGTTTCTACTGACTTCTACTACAGTCCTGTTTCTCCTACAGACCTGTTTCTACTGACTTCTACTACAGACCTGTTTCTCCTACAGACCTGTTTCTACTGACTTCTACTACAGACCTGTTTCTACTACAGTCTGTTTCTACTACAGACCTGTTTCTACTGACTTCTACAGACCTGTTTCTACTACAGACCTGTTTCTACTGACTTCTACTATAGACCTGTTTCTACTACAGACCTGTTTCTACTGACTTCTACTACAATCCTGTTTCTCCTACAGACCTGTTTCTACTGACTTCTACTACAGACCTGTTTCTCCTGAGCTCTACTACAGACCTGTTTCTACTAGACCGTTTCTACTACAGACCTGTTTCTCCTGACTCTACTACAGACCTGTTTCTACTACAGACCTGTTTCTACTGACTTCTACTATAGACCTGTTTCTACTCTACACAGACCTGTTTCTACTGACTTCTACTACAGACCTGTTTCTCCTACAGACCTGTTTCTACTGACTTCTACTACAGACCTGTTTCTACTACAGACCTGTTTCTACTGACTTCTACTACAGACTCAAGACCTGTTTCTACTACAGACCTGTTTCTACTGACTTCTACTACAGACCTGTTTCTACTACAGACCTGTTTCTACTGACTTCTACTACAGACCTGTTTCTCACTACAGACCTGTTTCTCCTGACTTCTACTACAGACCTGTTTCTTTTCTACTACAGACCTGTTTCTACTGACTTCTACTACAGACCTGTTTCTACTACAGACCTGTTTCTACTGACTTCTACTACAGACCTGTTTCTCTACTACAGACCTGTTTCTCCTGACTTCTACTCACACCTGTTTCTACTACAGACCTGTTTCTACTGACTTCTACTACAGACCTGTTCTACTACAGACCTGTTTCTACTGACTTCTACTACAGACCTGTTTCTACTACAGACCTGTTTCTACTGACTTCTACTATAGACCTGTTTCTCCTGACTTCTACTGCAGACCTGTTTCTCCTGACTTCTACTGCAGACCTGTTTCTACTACAGACCTGTTTCTACTGACTTCTACTAAAGACCTGTTTCTTATACAGACCTGTTTCTACTGACTTCTACTACAGACCTGTTTCTACTACAGACCTGTTTCTACTGACTTCTACTACAGACCTGTTTCTACTACAGACCTGTTTCTACTGACTTCTACTATAGACCTGTTTCTCCTTACTCTACTACAGACCTGTTTCTCCTCCTACAGACCTGTTTCTACTGACTTCTACTACAGACCTGTTTCTACTACAGACCTGTTTCTACTGACTTCTACTACAGACCAGTTTCTCCTACAGACCTGTTTCTCCTGACTTCTACTACAGACCTGTTTCTACTACAGACCTGTTTCTACTGACTTCTACTACAGACCTGTTTCTTCTACAGACCTGTTTCTACTGACTTCTACTACAGACCTGTTTCTACTACATGCTGACTTCTACTACAGACCTGTTTCTCCTACAGACCTGTTTCTCCTGACTTCTACTACAGATCTGTTTCTACTACAGACCTGTTTCTACTGACTTCTACTACAGACCTGTTTCTACTACAGACCTGTTTCTACTGACTTCTACTACAGACCTGTTTCTACTACAGACCTGTTTCTACTGACTTCTACTATAGACCTGTTTCTCTACTACAGACCTGTTTCTACTGACTTCTACTACAGACCTGTTTCTACTACAGACCTGTTTCTACGACTTCTACTACAGACCTGTTTCTAAGACCTGTTTCTACTGACTTCTACTACAGACCTGTTTCTACTACAGACCTGTTTCTACTGACTTCTACTACAAACCTGTTTCTTCTACAGACCTGTTTCTACTGACTTCTACTACAGACCTGTTTCTACTACAGAGCTGTCTGTTCTACTACAGACCCTGTTTCTCTGACTTCACTACAGATCTGTTTCTCACACAGACCTGTTTCTACTGACTTCTACTACAGACCTGTTTCTACTACAGACCTGTTTCTACTGACTTTTCTAACTGTTCTACAGACCTGTTTCTACTACAGACCTGTTTCTACTGAATTCTACTACAGACCTGTTTCACTACAGACCTGTTTCTACTGACTTCTACTACAGACCTGTTTTACTACAGACCTGTTTCTACTGACTTCTACTACAGACCTGTTTCTACTACAGACCTGTTTCTCCTGACCTCTACTACAGACCTGTTTCTACTAGAGACCTGTTTCTACTGACTTCTACTACAGACCTGTTTTTCACTACAGACCTGTTTCTACTGACTTCTACTACAGACCTGTTTCTACTACAGACCTGTTTCTACTGACTCTACAGACCTGTTTCTACTACAGACCTGTTCTACTGATTCTACTACAGACCTGTTTCTCTGACTTCTACTACAGACCTGTTTCTACTGACTTCTACTACAGACCTGTTTCTACTACAGACCTGTTTCTACTGACTTCTACTACAGACCTGTCTTCTACTACAGACCTGTTTCTACTGACTTCTACTAAGACCTGTTTCTACTACAGACCTGTTTCTACTGACTTCTACTACAGACCTGTTTCTCACTACAGACCTGTTTCTACTGACTTCTACTACAGACCTGTTTCTACTACAGACCTGTTTCTACTGACTTCACTATAGACCTGTTTCTCGCATCACTACAGACCTGTTTCTCCTTACTTCTACAGACCTGTTTCTCCTGACTTCTACTACAGACCTGTTTCTACTACAGACCTGTATTCTACTACAGACCTGTTTCTACTGACTTCTACCACAGATCTGTTTCTACTACAGACCTGTTTTTACTGACTTCTACTACAGACCTGTTTCTACACTACAGACCCTGTTTCTACTGACTTCTACTATAGACCCCTGTTTCTCTGACTCTACTGGAGACCTGTTTTTTCTAAGCTACAGACCTGTTTCTACTGACCTCTACTACAGACCTGTTTCTACTAGAGACCTGTTTCTCCTGACTTCTACTACAGACCTGTTTCTACTACAGACCTGTTTCTTCTGACTTCTAATACAGACCTGTTTCTCCTACAGACCTGTTTCTACTGACTTCTACTATAGACCTGTTTCTACAGACCTGTTTCTGACCTACAGACCTGTTTCTACTACAGACCTGTTTCTACTGACTTCTACTACAGACCTGTTTCTACTACAGACCTGTTTCTACTGACATCTACTAAGACCTGTTTCTACCACAGACCTGTTTCTCCTGACTTCTACTACAGATCTGTTTCTACTACAGACCTGTTTCTACTGACTTCACTACATACCTGTTTCTACTACATACCTGTTTCTACTGACTTCTAATATAGACCTGTTTCTCCTTACTTCTACTACAGACCTGTTTCTCCTTACTTCTACTACAGACATGTTTCTCCTGACTTCTACTACAGACCTGTTTCTACTACATACCTGATTCTACTGACTTCTACTATAGACCTGTTTCTACTACAGACCTGTTTCTACTGACTTCACTACAGACCTGTTTCTCCTACAGACCTGTTTCTACTGACTTCTACTACAGACCTGTTTATCCTACAGAGCTGTTTCTACTGACACTACAGACCTGTTTCAGACCTGTTCTACTGACTTCTACTATAGACCTGTTTCTTTACTACTACAGACCTGTTTCTCCTACAGACCTGTTTCTTCTGACTTCTACTACAGACCTGTTTCTCCTACAGACCTGTTTATTCTGACTCTACTACAGACCTGTTTATCCTACAGACCTGTTTCTCCTGACTTCTACTACAGACCTGTTTCTACTACAGACCTGTTTCTACTGACTTCTACTACAGACCTGTTTCTTCTACAGACCTGTTTCTACTGACTTCTACTACAGACCTGTTTCTTCCTGACTTCTACTACAGACCAGTTTCTCCTACAGACCTGTTTCTACTAACAGACCTGTTTATCCTACAGACCTGTTTCTCCTGACTTCCACTATAGATCTGTTTCTCTACAGACCTGTTTCTACTGACTTCTACTACAGACCTGTTTATCCACCACAGACCTGTTTCTACTACAGACCTGTTTCTACTGACTTCTACTACAGACCTGTTTCTACTACAGACCTGTTTCTACTGACTTCTACTATAGACCTGTTTCTCCTGACTTCTACTACAGACCTGTTTCTCCTGACTTCTACTACAGACCTGTTTCTACTACAGACCTGTTTCTACTGACTTCTACTACATACCTGTTTGTACTACAGACCTGTTTCTACTGAATTCTACTACAGACCTGTTTCTCCTACAGACCTGTTTCTCCTGACTTCCACTATAGATCTGTTTCTACTAGAGACCTGTTTCTACTGACTTCTACTACAGACCTGTTTCTACTACAGACCTGTTTCTACTGACTTCTACTATAGACCTGTTTCTCCTGACTTCTACTACAGACCTGTTTCTACTACAGACCTGTTTCTACTACAGACCTGTTTCTCCTGACTTCTACTACAGTCCTGTTTCTCCTGACTTCTACTACAGACCTGTTTCTATTGACTTCTATTACAGACCTGTTTCTACTACAGACCTGTATCTCCTGACTTCTACCACAGATCTGTTTCTACTACAGACCTGTTCTTACTGACTTCTACTACAGATATGTTTCTACTACAGACCTGTTTCTACTGACTTTTACTACATACCTCTTTCTACTGACTTCTACTGCAGACCTGTTTCTACTGACTTCTACTACAGACCTGTTTCTACTACAGACCTGTTTCTACTGCAGACCTGTTTCTATTACATACCTGTTTCTACTACAGACCTGTTTCTCCTGACTTCTACTACAGACCTGTTTCTACTACTGACCTGTTCCTACTGACTTTTACTACAGACATGTTTCTACTACATACCTGTTTCTACTGACTTCTAATACAGACCTGTTACTACTACAGACCTGTTTCTACTGACTTCTACTGTAGACCTGTTTCTCCTGACTTCTACTACAGACCTGTTTCTCCTGATTTCTACTACAGACCTGTTTCTCCTGACTTCTACTACAGTCTGTTTCTACTACAGACCTATTTCTACTGAATTCTACTATAGACCTGTTTCTCCTTTCTTCTACTACAGACCTGTATCTCCTGACTTCAACTGCAGACCAGTTTCTCCTGACTTCTACAGCAGACCTGTTTCTACTGACCTCTACTACAGACCTGTTTCTTCTAGAGACCTGTTTCTACTACAGACCTGTTTCTACTGACTTCTACTACAGACCTATTTCTACTGACTTCTACTACAGACCTGTTTCTCGTACAGACCTGTTTCTCCTGACTTCTACTACAGACCTGTTTCTCCTACAGACCTGTTTCTACTGACTTCTACTACAGACCTGTTTCTACTACAGACCTGTTTCTACTGACTTCTATTATAGACCTGTTTCTCCTGACTTCTACTACAGACCTGTTTCTCCTGACTTCTACAGCAGACCTGTTTCTACTGACCTCTACTACAGACCTGTTTCTACTAGAGACCTGTTTCTACTGGACTTCTACTACAGACCTGTTTCTACTACAGACCTGTTTCTCCTGACTTCTACTACAGACCTGTTTCTCCTACAGACCTGTTTCTACTGACTTCTACTACAGACCTGTTTCTACTGACTTCTATTATAGACCTGTTTCTCCTGACTTCTACTACAGACCTGTTTCTCCTGACTTCTACAGCAGATCTGTTTCTACTGACTTCTACTACAAACCTGTTTCTACTGACTTCTACTACAGACCTGTTTCTCGTACAGACCTGTTTCTCCTGACTTCTACTACAGACCTGTTTCTCCTACAGACCTGTTTCTACTGAATTCTACTACAGACCTGTTTCTCCTACAGCCCTGTTTCTCCTGACTTCCACTATAGATTTGTTTCTTCTACACACCTGTTTCTACTGACTTCTACTACAGACCTGTTTCTACTACAGACCTGTTTCTACTGACTTCTACTATAGACCTGTTTCTCCTGACTTCTACTACATACCTGTTTCTACTACAGACCTGTTTCTACTACAGACCTGTTTCTCCTGACTTCTACTACAGTCCTGTTTCTCCTGACTTCTACTACAGACCTGTTTCTATTGACTTCTATTACAGACATGTTTCTAATACAGACCTGATTCTACTACAGAACTGTTTCTACTGACTTCTACTACATACCTGTTTCTACTACAGACCTGTATCTCCTGACTTCTACTACAGATCTGTTTCTACTACAGACCTGTTCTTACTGACTTCTACTACAGATCTGTTTCTACTACAGACCTGTTTCTACTGACTTCTACTACAGACCTGTTTCTAATACAGACCTGTTTCTACTGCAGACCTGTTTCTATTAAATACCTGTTTCTACTACAGACCTGTCTCTCCTGACTTCTACTACAGACCTGTTTCTACTACTGACCTGTTCCTACTGACTTTTACTACAGACCTGTTTCTACTACAGACCTGTTTCTACTGACTTCTACTGTAGACCTGTTTCTCCTGACTTCTACTACAGACCTGTTTCTCCTGATTTCTACTACAGACCTGTTTCTCCTGACTTCTACTACAGACCTGTTTCTACTACAGACCTTTTTCTACTGACTTCTACTACAGACCTGTTTCTACTACAGACCTGTTTCTACTGACTTCTACTACAGACCTGTTTCTACTACAGACCTGTTTCTACTGACTTCTACTATAGACCTGTTTCTCCTGACTTCTACTACAGACCTGTTTCTCCTGACTTCTACTACAGACCTGTTTCGACTACAGACCTGTTTCTACTGACTTCTACTACAGACCTGTTTCTACTACAGACCTGTTTCTACTGAATTCTACTACATACCTGTTTCTCCTACAGACCTGTTTCTCCTGACTTCCACTATAGATCTGTTTCTACTACAGACCTGTTTCTACTGACCTCTACTACAGACCTGTTTCTACTACAGACCTGTTTCTACTGACTTCTACTATAGACCTGTTTCTCCTGACTTCTACTACAGACCTGTTTCTACTACAGACCTGTTTCTCCTGACTTCTACTACAGTCCTGTTTCTCCTGACTTCTACTACAGACCTGTTTCTATTGACTTCTATTACAGACCTGTTTCTAATACAGACCTGATTCTACTACAGAACTGTTTCTACTGACTTCTACTACATACCTGTTTCTACTACAGACCTGTTTCTACTGCAGACATGTTTCTATTAAATACCTGTTTCTACTACAGACCTGTTTCTCCTGACTTCTACTACAGACCTGTTTCTACTACTGACCTGTTCCTACAGACTTTTACTACAGACCTGTTTCTACTACATATCTGTTTCTACTGACTTCTACTACAGACCTGTTTCTATTACAGACCTGTTTCTATTGACTTCTACTGTAGACCTGTTTCTCCTGACTTCTACTACAGACCTGTTTCTCCTGATTCTTACTACAGACCTGTTTCTCCTGATTTCTACTACAGACCAGTTTCTCCTGACTTCTACTACAGACCTGTTTCTACTACAGAACTGTTTCTACTGACTTCTACTACATACCGGTTTCTTCTACAGACCTGTTTCTCCTGACTTCTACTACATACCTGTTTCTCCTGACTTCTACAGCAGACCTGTTTCTACTGACCTCTACTACAGACCTGTTTCTACTAGAGACCTGTTTCTACTACAGACCTGTTTCTACTGACTTCTACTACAGACCTGTTTCTACTGACTTCTACTACAGACCTGTTTATCCTACAGACCTGTTTCTACTACAGACCTGTTTCTACTGACTTCTACTACAGATCTGTTTCTCGTACAGACCTGTTTCTCCTGACTTCTACTACAGACCTGTTTCTCCTACAGACCTGTTTCTACTGACTTCTACTACAGACCTGTTTCTACTACAGACCTGTTTCTACTGACTTCTACTATAGACCTGTTTCTCCTGACTTCTACTACAGACCTTTTTCTCCTGACTTCTACAGCAGACCTGTTTCTACTGACCTCTACTACAGACCTGTTTCTACTAGAGACCTGTTTCTACTACAAACCTGTTTCTACTGACTTCTACTACAGACCTGTTTCTACTGACTTCTACTACAGACCTGTTTCTCATACATACCTGTTTCTCCTGACTTCTACTACAGACCTGTTTCTCCTACAGACCTGTTTCTACTGACTTCTACTATAGACCTGTTTCTCCTGACTTCTACTGCAGACCTGTTTCTCCTGACTTCTACTGCAGACCTGTTTCTCCTGACCTCTACTACAGACCTGTTTCTACTAGAGACCTGTTTCTACTACAGACCTGTTTCTACTGACTTCTACTATAGACCTGTTTCTACTACAGACCTGTTTCTTCTGACTTTTCCTACAGACCTGTTTCTACTGACTTCTACTATAGACCTGTTTCTCCTGACTTCTACTACAGACCTGTTTCTCCTGACTTCTACTACAGACCTGTTTCTACTACAGACCTGTTTCTACTGACTTCTACTACAGACCTGTTTCTACTACAGACCTGTTTCTACTGACTTCTACTACATACCTGTTTCTCCTACAGAACTGTTTCTCCTGACTTCTACTACAGATCTGTTTCTACTACAGACCTGTTTCTACTGACTTCTACTACATACCTGTTTCTACTACATACCTGTTTCTACTGACTTCTACTACAGACCTGTTTCTCCCTTACTTCTACTACATACCTGTTTCTCCTGACTTCTACTACAGACCTGTTTCTACTACAGACCTGTTTCTACTGACTTCTACTACAGACCTGTTTCTACTACATACCTGTTTCTACTGACTTCTACTATAGACCTGTTTCTACTACATACCTGTTTCTACTGACTTCTACTACAATCCTGTTTCTCCTACAGACCTGTTTCTACTGACTTCTACTACAGACCTGTTTCTCCTACAGAGCTGTTTCTACTGACTTCTACTACAGACCTGTTTCTACTACAGTCCTGTTTCTACTACAGACCTGTTTCTACTGACTTCTACTACAGACCTGTTTCTACTACATACCTGTTTCTACTGACTTCTACTATAGACCTGTTTCTACTACAGACCTGTTTCTACTGACTTCTACTACAATCCTGTTTCTCCTACAGACCTGTTTCTACTGACTTCTACTACAGACCTGTTTCTCCTACAGAGCTGTTTCTACTGACTTCTACTACAGACCTGTTTCTACTACAGACCTGTTTCTCCTACAGACCTGTTTCTCCTGACTTCTACTACAGACCTGTTTCTACTACAGACCTGTTTCTACTGACTTCTACTATAGACCTGTTTCTCCTGACTTCTACTACAGACCTGTTTCTACTACAGACCTGTTTCTACTGACTTTTACTACAGACCTGTTTCTACTACAGACCTGTTTCTACTGACTTCTACTACAGACCTGTTCCTTATACATACCTGTTTCTCCTGACTTCTACTACAGATCTGTTTCTACTACAGACCTGTTTCTACTGACTTCTACTATAGACCTGTTTCTACTACATACCTGTTTCTACTGACTTCTACTACAATCCTGTTTCTCCTACAGACCTGTTTCTACTGACTTCTACTACAGACCTGTTTCTCCTACAGAGCTGTTTCTACTGACTTCTACTACAGACCTGTTTCTACTACAGACCTGTTTCTACTGACTTCTACTACAGACCTGTTTCTACTACAGACCTGTTTCTACTGACTTCTACTACATACCTGTTTCTCCTACAGAACTGTTTCTCCTGACTTCTACTACAGATCTGTTTCTACTACAGACCTGTTTCTACTGACTTCTACTACATACCTGTTTCTACTACATACCTGTTTCTACTGACTTCTACTACAGACCTGTTTCTCCTTACTTCTACTACATACCTGTTTCTCCTGACTTCTACTACAGACCTGTTTCTACTACAGACCTGTTTCTACTGACTTCTACTACAGACCTGTTTCTACTACATACCTGTTTCTACTGACTTCTACTATAGACCTGTTTCTACTACAGACCTGTTTCTACTGACTTCTACTACAATCCTGTTTCTCCTACAGACCTGTTTCTACTGACTTCTACTATAGACCTGTTTCTACTACAGACCTGTTTCTACTGACTTCTACTACAATCCTGTTTCTCCTACAGACCTGTTTCTACTGACTTCTACTACAGACCTGTTTCTCCTACAGACCTGTTTCTTCTGACTTCTCCTACAGACCTGTTTCTACTGACTTCTACTATAGACCTGTTTCTCCTGACTTCTACTACAGACCTGTTTCTCCTGACTTCTACTACAGACCTGTTTCTACTGACTTCTACTACAGTCCTGTTTCTACTACAGACCTGTTTCTACTGACTTCTACTACATACCTGTTTCTCCTACAGAACTGTTTCTCCTGACTTCTACTACAGATCTGTTTCTACTACAGACCTGTTTCTACTGACTTCTACTACATACCCGTTTCTACTACATACCTGTTTCTACTGACTTCTACTACAGACCTGTTTCTCCTTACTTCTACTACATACCTGTTTCTCCTGACTTCTACTACAGACCTGTTTCTACTACAGACCTGTTTCTACTGACTTCTACTACAGACCTGTTTCTACTACATACCTGTTTCTACTGACTTCTACTATAGACCTGTTTCTACTACAGACCTGTTTCTACTGACTTCTACTACAATCCTGTTTCTCCTACAGACCTGTTTCTACTGACTTCTACTACAGACCTGTTTCTCCTACAGAGCTGTTTCTACTGACTTCTACTACAGACCTGTTTCTACTACAGACCTCTTTCTACTACAGACCTGTTTCTACTGACTTCTACTACAGACCTGTTTCTACTACATACCTGTTTCTACTGACTTCTACTATAGACCTGTTTCTACTACAGACCTGTTTCTACTGACTTCTACTACAATCCTGTTTCTCCTACAGACCTGTTTCTACTGACTTCTACTACAGACCTGTTTCTCCTACAGAGCTGTTTCTACTGACTTCTACTACAGACCTGTTTCTACTACAGACCTGTTTCTCTTACAGACCTGTTTCTCCTGACTTCTACTACAGACCTGTTTCTACTACAGACCTGTTTCTACTGACTTCTACTATAGACCTGTTTCTTCTGACTTCTACTACAGACCTGTTTCTCCTGACTTCTACTACAGACCTGTTTCTACTACAGACCTGTTTCTACTGACTTCTACTACAGACCTGTTTCTACTACAGACCTGTTTCTACTGACTTCTACTACAGACCTGTTCCTTCTACATACCTGTTTCTCCTGACTTCTACTACAGATCTGTTTCTACTACAGACCTGTTTCTACTGACTTCTACAACAGACCTGTTTCTACTACAGACCTGTTTCTACTGACTTCTACTACAGACCTGTTTCTCCTGACTTCTACTACATACCTGTTTCTACTACAGACCTGTTTCTACTGACTTCTACTATAGACCTGTTTCTCCTTACTTCTACTACAGACCTGTTTCTCCTGACTTCTACTACAGACCTGTTTCTACTGACTTCTACTACAGACCTGTTTCTACTGACTACTACAGACCTGTTTCTACTACAGACCTGTTTCTACTGACTTCTACTATAGACCTGTTTCTCCTTACTTCTACTACAGACCTGTTTCTCCTGACTTCTACTACAGACCTGTTTCTACTACAGACCTGTTTCTACTGACTTCTACTACAGACCTGTTTCTACTACATACCTGTTTCTACTGACTTCTACTATAGACCTGTTTCTACTACAGACCTGTTTCTACTGACTTCTACTACAGACCTGTTTCTCCTACAGACCTGTTTCTACTGACTTCTACTACAGACCTGTTTCTCCTACAGAGCTTTTTCTACTGACTTCTACTACAGACCTGTTTCTACTACAGACCTGTTTCTCCTGACTTCTACTACAGACGAGTTTCTACTACAGACCTGTTTCTACTGACTTCTACTAAAGACCTGTTTCTCCTGACTTCTACTGCAGACCTGTTTCTACTGACTTATACTACACAGTTTCTTTTAACTCTACTACAGAGAAGCATTGATTGCACTTCAGCTAATCTCAAAGTAACATTCATCTCCCGAGTGGCGCAGTGGTCTAAGGCATCGCAGTGCTAGTGCTAGCTGTGCCACTAGAGATCCTAGTTCGAATCCAGGCTCTGTCGTAGCCGGCCGCGACCGGGAGACCCATGGGGCGGCGCACAATTGGCCCAGCGTCATCCAGGGTAGGGGAGGGAATGGCCGGCAGGGATGTAGCTCAGTTTGCAACGCCAGGGTTGTGGGTTCGATTCCCACGGGGGGCCAGTATGAATAAAATAAAATAATAACTAACTAACTGTAAGTCGCTCTGGATAAGAGCGTCTGCTAAATGACAAAAAAATATATATATAATAATTTGGAAGAAGAGGTTGCAGGGAAAGGAGAGAAGTGATGGACATGGACTCAATAATAGTTCATACACAAACTACTCCCTCTGCTGGCCACTCTCTCAAACAGACACCATTCACATACAGTATACAGACACGATTGACACCCACGATTCACACCCACAGACACGATTCACACCCACGATTCACACCCACAGACACAATTCATACCCACAGATACAATTCACATATACAGACACGATTCCGCCTGTACTGAGGGATAAGCGTTGCATAGGAGTGCCGCCAGCTGATGTAAGACAGTGTGATGGAGTGTGTAAGTGTTCATGGAAAAGGATAAAGAACTGGGTAGCACACAACCCCCCTCTCCTCGACTCTCCTGTCCTCTCTCCTCCTTGTTCCGGAAACTTGTCGAGGAGAATGTCAATTCTTTAGCAGGCAAACGAAGGCTGATCCCTTCCTCCATGACCTACTTCCACAGAGGATGCACAAGAGTATCCTCGCAGCAGATAGCGCGGAATCGTTTTGAATTCCACCACACCCCCTTTGCTGTTGTTTTCTGGAAGGAGAAAAGCATGCACACATTAAAAACCATTTATCCTTTATCTAGAAAATGTCACAACTAGCTACATGTGCTTTTATCACTTTACACATTTACAGACCTTCCAACCTTGAATAATTTTTATGAGTACCACACCCCTGGCCCCACGTACCCCACGACGGCGAGCATGCGGCACCCACAATGCTCAAATCATAGGCACCTTTTATATCCTAATATCGATGTTGGCAGAAGACTGCCTCAGTAGGAATGGTATAGGCTAGGGGTATTCTGCTCTTACCCTGCGAGGTCCAGAGCCTGCTGGTTTTCTGTTCTACCTGATCATTAATTGCACCCACCTGGTGTCGAAGGCCTAAATCAGCGCCTGATTAGAAAAATATTGAGTGGAACTAGCTTCCAGGTCCAGAGATGAGTGGAACTAGCTTCCAGGTCCAGAGATGAGTGGAACTAGCTTCCAGGTCCAGAGATGAGTGGAACTAGCTTCCAGGTCCAGAGATGAGTTAGGGGGGTATAGGCCATAGACCGTTATGGGGACTTGGTAATTGGCTGCTCTTTCAGATTCAAATCAACTTTATTATCCCACCAGGGGGAAATTCATTTGGTCATGTGCTTAAAAAGATGTTACATAAAACATGAACACACAGAAACTACACAATATAATTCAATCAATGTGCTATAGCTACGAAGGTGCAATATCCTGTATACTGGAGGGACCAACATACTATCTATTAAATAGCCTGATGCCTGTTGGAATAAAACACTCCCCATATCTATCTGTTAAGATTTCCTTTTGAAGAAGTCTCTTTCCCCTTGTCCGGCTGCTGCTGTGACTGAATTTTGAGTGAAGGGGATGAGTACTGTCCTATAAAATGCTTTCACGTTTTAGGAGGATGGGTTTTGTGTACAGGTTGATGGCTGATTCTTGATCTATACCAATTATACTTCCTGCTGTCTTGATCAAGCACTGAAGTTTGACTTGGTCTTGCACTCGCATGTTTCCAAACACGCAGCACACTCTGCAGGACAGATTTCTAGAACATTTGTAAGATATGGCGGTCGAGTTTGCAAAATAAAAATATTCTCTTTTTTTAATTTTTTAATTTCACCTTTATTTAACCAGGTAAGCCAGTTGAGAACAAGTTCTCATTTACAACTGCGACCTGGCCAAGATAAAGCAAAGCAGTGCGATAAAAACAACACAGAGTTACATATGGGGTAAAAAAAACATAAGGTCATAAAATACAACAGAAAATATATATACAGTGTGTGCAAATGTAGCAAGTTATGGAGGTAAGGCAATAAATAGGCTATAGTGCAGAATAATTACAATAGTATTAACACTGGAATGCTAGATGTGCAAGAGATTATGTGCAAATAGAGATACTGGGGTGCAAAAGAGCAAAATAAATAACAATATAGGGATGAGGTAGTTGGGTGGGCTAATTTCAGATGGGCTGTGTACAGGTGCAGTGATCGGTAAGGTGCTCTGACAACTGATGCTTAAAGTTATTGAGGGAGATAAGAGTCTCCAGCTTCAGAGATTTTTGCAATTCGTTCCAGTCATTGGAAGCAGAGAACTGGAAGGAATGGCGGCCAAAGGAGGTGTTGGCTTTGGGAATGACCAGTGAGATATACCTGCTGGAGCGCAGACTACGGGTGGGTGCTGCTATGGTGACCAATGAGCTAAGATAAGGCGGGGATTTGCCTAGCAGTGATTTATAGATGGCCTGGAGCCAGTGGGTTTGACGACCGAACATGTAGTGAGGACCAGCCAACAAGAGCGTACAGGTCACAGTGGTGGGTATTATATGGGGCTTTGGAGACAAAACGGATGGCACTGTGATAGACTACATCCAATTTGCTGAGTAGAGTGTTGGAGGCTATTTTGTAAATGACATCGCCGAAGTCAAGGATCGGTAGGATAGTCAGTTTTACGAGGGCATGTTTGGCAGCATGAGTGAAGGAGGCTTTGTTGCGAAATAGGAAGCCGATTCTAGATTTAACTTTGGATTGGAGATTCTTTATGCGAGTCTGGAAGGAGAGTTTACAGTCTAACCAGACACCTAGATATTTGTAGTTGTCCACATACTCTAGGTCAGACCCGTCGAGAGTGGTGATTCTAGTCGGGTGGGCGGGTGCCAGTAGCGTACGATTGAAAAGCATGCATTTAGTTTTACTAGTGTTTAAGAGCAGTTGGAGGCTACTGAAGGAGTGTTGTATGGCATTGAAGCTCGTTTGGAGGTTTGTTAACACAGTGTCCAATGAAGGGCCAGATGTATACAAAATGGTGTCGTCTGCGTAGAGGTGGATCTGAGAGTCACCAGCAGCAAGAGCGACATCATTGATATACACGGAGAAAAGTGTCGGCCCAAGAATTGAACCCTGTGGCACCCCCATAGAGACTGCCATAGGTCCAGACAACAGGCCCTCCGATTTGACACACTGAACTCTATCTGAGAAGTAGTTGGTGAACCAGGCGAGGCAGTCATTTGAGAAACCAAGGCTATTTAGTCTGCCAATAAGAATGCGGTGGTTGACAGAGTCGAAAGCCTTGGCCAGGTCGATGAAGACGGCTGCACAGTACTGTCTATTATCAATCGCGGTTATAATATCGTTTAGGACCTTGAGCGTGGCTGAAGTGCACCCATGACCAGCTCGGAAACCGGATTGCATAGCGGAGAAGGTACGGTGGTATTCGAAATGGTCGGTGATCTGTTTGTTAACTTGGCTTTCAAATACTTTCGAAAGGCAGGGCAGGATGGATATAGGTCTGTAGCAGTTTGGATCTAGAGTGTCACCCCCTTTGAAGAGGGGGATGACCGCGGCAGCTTTCCAATCTCTGGGGATCTCAGACGTTATGAAAGAGAGGTTGAACAGACTAGTAATAGGGGTTGCGACAATTTCGGCGGCTAGTTTTAGAAAGAAAGGGTCCAGATTGTCTAGCCCAGCTGATTTGTAGGGGTCCAGATTTTGCAGCTCTTTCAAAACGTCTTTTTTCTCTGTTCTCTTTATGTTTGCAAAAGCACAGTCACTGAATTTCAGTTTGTCTATTTTGATTCCCAGGTATTTGTATGTGGTCACTATTGACGGATTCCCCATTGATCTTCGTAGGGGGTAGTGGTGTTTTGTACCTTCTGAAATCAATTTCCATCGCGTTATCTGCGCACCACTGGCCGGATTTTACCGTTTCTCGGTCAAAACCTTGAAGAGAGGCTTGGTCAGGGTGGAGGAAGCCCAGGGGTGTCATCTGCATATTTAAATAATTTGCTGCGTCAGAGGCTTGATAATCATTTGTGTCCAGTGTGACCAGTATCTGTGAAAGTAGGCAACCTTGAGGAGCTCCTGTATTCACCGTTCTAGATGTAGAGATGGCGGAGTTGATAGTGGGGTGAACAGACCGTGGCTCGGGTGGTTGATGTCCTTGAGGAGCTCCTGTATTCACCGTTCTAGATGTAGAGATGGCGGAGTTAATCTTCACTTGTTGAGTACGGTTCACAAGGAAACTATTGACACCCAAATCCACCAGCTTATCCACCACTAGGTGGGGTTGGATGGTGTTAAAACGCACTACTGAAGTCAATGAATACCATTTTCACTAGGCTATTTGCCTCTAAACGTTCATAGATATTGTTCAGCATGACCAGTAACGCATCGTCAACACCCCTGGAGGCATGGTAGGCGAATTGCTTTGGATCTAGTTGTAATGAGAGACCAGAGAGAATTGCAGGGCTTCAGGGCAGCATAGCACCCTGCAGGGAGGAATACAGATGTCAGGGCTTCAGGGCAGCATAGCACCCTGCAGGGAGGAATACAGATGTCAGGGCTTCAGGGCAGCATAGCACCCTGCAGGGAGGAATACAGATGTCAGGGCTTCAGGGCAGCATAGCACCCTGCAGGGAGGAATACAGATGTCAGGGCTTCAGGGCAGCATAGCACCCTGCAGGGAGGAATACAGATGTCAGGGCTTCAGGGCAGCATAGCACCCTGCAGGGAGGAATACAGATGTCAGGGCTTCAGGGCAGCATAGCACCCTGCAGGGAGGAATACAGATGTCAGGGCTTCAGGGCAGCATAGCACCCTGCAGGGAGGAATACAGATGTCAGGGCTTCAGGGCAGCATAGCACCCTGCAGGGAGGAATACAGATGTCAGGGCTTCAGGGCAGCATAGCACCCTGCAGGGAGGAATACAGATGTCAGGGCTTCAGGGCAGCATAGCACCCTGCAGGGAGGAATACAGATGTCAGGGCTTCAGGGCAGCATAGCACCCTACAGGGAGGAATACAGATGTCAGGGCTTCAGGGCAGCATAGCACCCTGCAGGGAGGAATACAGATGTCAGGGCTTCAGGGCAGCATGCCACCCTGCAGGGAGGAATACAGATGTCAGGGTTTCAGGGCAGCATAGCACCCTGCAGGGAGGAATACAGATGTCAGGGCTTCAGGGCAGCATAGCATCCTGCAGGGAGGAATACAGATGTCAGGGCTTCAGGGCAGCATAGCACCCTGCAGGGAGGAATACAGATGTCAGGGCTTCAGGGCAGCATGCCACCCTGCAGGGCGTAAATTGTTATTTTATTTTGGCCTTTGTTTTTAGGTATTGGGACAATCAGCGACTTCTTCCATAAATCTGGAATAATCCCACTGTTCAGTGACAACTGGAACTGTTTCTGAAACGGTAATGCCAGCTGGTCTTCATGCCTAAAGTACCTTGCTGCTGATGCCGTCTGGACCATATGATTTTCATGGGTTGACACGTTAAAAGTGTTGCTTGACGTCATTCACAGAGATCTATATCTCAACAGATGGTATGCTGTCTATACTGTCCAAGGTCACTTCCTGCTGCAATGTAAAATCACACATAAAACCTACAATAGAAACGGTTGAAATCATTTGTAAAAGCAAGGTCATTTTCATCGGTCAAACAATGAGTCTTTGGTTTTTTTAGCCCTTGCCACTGTCCTTGTAAAGATTTTCAAAATTGTCTTTATATGCTGCCTTGTTTTTCCTCTTTACTGATTTAAACACTTGTTTTTTCTGGTTTAGAAGAAATTCCAGAGTTACCCTTTTAATTCCCGAGTTACCCACAGTTTATTATTGGGGAAGATGTTGACTTTCTTTTTGGGAATAATGAAATCCTCACAGAAACGGATGTACTCAGAGACTGTATCCGCTGCCTCTTCCAGGTCATCGGCTCTGCCCAGTCAGTGGACTCAGACCCTGGAGGGCTTCAGGAGCTTCAGGTCAGTGGACTCAGACCCTGGAGGGCTTCAGGAGCCCAGTCAGTGGACTCAGACCCTGGAGGGCTTCAGGAGCCGTCAGTGGACTCAGACCCTGGAGGGCTTCAGGAGCCCAGTCAGTGGACTCAGACCCTGGAGGGCTTCAGGAGCCCAGTCAGCGGACTCAGACCCTGGAGGGCTTCAGGAGCCCAGTCAGTGGACTCAGACCCTGGAGGGCTTCAGGAGCCCAGTCAGCGGACTCAGACCCTGGAGGGCTTCAGGAGCCCAGTCAGTGGACTCAGACCCTGGAGGGCTTCAGGAGCCCAGTCAGTGGACTCAGACCCTGGAGGGCTTCAGGAGCCCAGTCAGTGGACTCAGACCCTGGAGGGCTTCAGGAGCCCAGTCAGCGGACTCAGACCCTGGAAGGCTTCAGGAGCCCAGTCAGTGGACTCAGACCCTGGAGGGCTTCAGGAGCCCAGTCAGCGGACTCAGACCCTGGAGGGCTTCAGGAGCCCAGTCAGTGGACTCAGACCCTGGAGGGCTTCAGGAGCTTCAGGTCAGTGGACTCAGACCCTGGAGGGCTTCAGGAGCCCAGTCAGCGGACTCAGACCCTGGAGGGCTTCAGGAGCCCAGTCAGCGGACTCAGACCCTGGAGGGCTTCAGGAGCCCAGTCAGTGGACTCAGACCCTGGAGGGCTTCAGGAGTCCAGCTGTTAATCTCACCCTTTTTAGGCTTCCCTCGCTGCAGACGCGGTTTGTAGACTGGGATGAGCTGAACCATGTTATGATCCGAGTAGGCGTTCCCGAACAGAAAAATGCAAATAAATGCTAGAACGCACCAATAAGATCTCACTAGCTCGTGCTTGGCTCTACCCACCTTGCTTGTTCTGCCCATTATGGTTTATTTGCTCCCATTGGAAACAACATGATCTGGTCTTGGGTTAGTTATAACAATCTTTGGCTGCCATTCCATTCCCTGGTTGCTAAAACAAGTATAGTGCAGAGAATCATTGTACCATCTAAACCGCTGTGAAATATATTCTCCATAAACCAAAATATTGTATTTTCAGCTGTTTGAAGATGGTGTACAAAACCGAAAGTAAAAGATGCTAAATGAAACTTAACGGGAAGCATAGAAATAGATCACACAGAACAGATCTACCGCTTCTTAGACTGGCTGTCAATGATAACGACAGATCTATAACACACATTTCTGTGTGAACTTGGTTGGGTCGCCAAAAAGTTACATATAGGAGCTTTAAGTAGAGCACTGGAAGAGTCTGAGAGAGCCGGGCGGCCAGCTCTAGGAAGAGTCTGAGCCAAGGCCCTTCTTCCCCGGCCAGCCAGCTCTAGGAAGAGTTAGAGAGCCGGGCGGCCAGCTCTAGGAAGAGTCTGAGCCAAGGCCCTTCTCCCCCGGCCAGCCAGCTCTAGGAAGAGTCAGAGAGCCGGGCGGCCAGCTCTAGGAAGAGTCTGAGCCAAGGCCCTTCTCCCCCGGCGGCCAGCTCTAGGAAGAGTCTGAGAGAGCCGGGCGGCCAGCTCTAGGAAGAGTCTGAGCCAAGGCCCTTCTCCCCCGGCGGCCAGCTCTAGGAAGAGTCTGAGAGAGCCGGGCGGCCAGCTCTAGGAAGAGTCTGAGCCAAGGCCCTTCTCCCCCGGCCGGCCAGCTCTAGGAAGAGTCTGAGCCAAGGCCCTTCTCCCCCGGCCGGCCAGCTCTAGGAAGAGTCTTAGTGGTTCCAAACTTCTTCCATTTAAGAATGATGGAGGCCACTGTGTTCTTGGGGACCTTCAATGCTGCAGACATTTTTTGGTGCCCTTCCCCAGATCTGTACCTCGACACAATCATGTCTCGGAGCTCTACGGACAATTCCTTCGACCTCATAGTTTGGTTTTTGCTCTGACATGCACTGTCAACTGTGGGACCTTATATAGACAGGTGTGTGCCTTTCCAAATAATGTCCAATCAATTGCATTTTCATTCTGCAACAGGAAAGGTCCTTCCCCATACTGTTGCCACTAAGTTGGAAGCACAGAATCATCTAGAATGTAATTGTATGCTGTAGCGTTAAGATCTCCCTTCACTGGAACAAAGGGGCCCGAACCATGAAAAACAGCCCCAGACCATTAATCCTCCTCCACCAAACTTTACAGTGGCACTATGCAAGTCCTCAGCTCCAATTTCAGATGGTGAGTCAAAAAACACAATGTTAAATCAAATCAAATGTTTAATTGGTCACATACACATATTTGGCAGATGTTATTGTGGGTGTAGCGAAATGCTTGTGTTCCTAGCTCCAACAGTGCAGTAGTATCTAACAATTCACAACAATACACACATCTAAAAGTAAAATAAATATATAAATATTAGGACGAGCAATTTTGAAGTGGCATTGACTAAAATACAGTATATACATATGAAATTAGTAAAGCAGTATATAAACATTATTAAAGTGACCAGTGATTCCATGTCTATGTACATTAAAAAAATAACGGATTTAAGAAATATATCAATATTAGGACGAGCAATTTGGAAGTGGCATTGACTAAAATACAGTAGAATAGAATACAGTATATACATATGAGATGAGTAAAGCAGTATGTAAACATTATTAAAGTGACCAGTGATTCCATGTCTATGTATATAGGGCAGCAGCCTCTAAGGTGCAGAGTTGAGTAACCGGGTGGTAGCCAGCTAGTGATGGCTGTTTAACAGTCTGATGGCCTTGAGATAGAAGCTGTTTTTCAGTCTCTCTGTCCCAGCTTTGATGCACCTGTACTGACCTCGCCTTCTGGATGATAGCGGGGTGAACATGCAGTGGCTTGGGTGGTTGATGTCCTTGATGATCTTTTTGGCCTTCCTGTGACATCGGGTGCTGTATGTGTCCTGGAGGGCAGGCAGTGTGCCCCCGGTAATGCGTTCGGCAGACCGAACCACCCTCTGGAGAGCCGTGCGGTTGCGGACGGTGCAGTTGCCGTACCAGGCGGTGATACAGCCCGACAGGATGCTCTCAATTGTGCATCTGTAAAAGTTTGTGAGGGTCTTAAGGGCCAAGCCAAATTTCTTCAGCCTCCTGAGGTTGAAGAGGCGCTGTTGAGCCTTCTTCACTACACTGTCTGTGTGGGTGGACCACTTCAGATTGTCAGTGATGTGTACGCCGAGGAACTTCTAGCTTTTTCACCTTCTCCAAAGCGGTCCCGTCGATGTGGATAGGGGCGTGCTCCCTCTGCTGTTTCCTGAAGTCCACGATCAGCTCCTTCGTTTTGTTGACGTTGAGGGAGAGGTTACTCCGCCAGGGCCCTCACCTCCTCCCTGTAGGCTGTGGAGGAGGTGTGGGCCTGGCGGAGAAGGAGAGGAGGTGTGGGCCTGGTGGAGAAGGAGAGGAGGTGTGGGCCTGGTGGAGAAGGAGAGGAGGTGTGGGCCTGGTGGAGAAGGAGAGGAGGTGTGGGCCTGGTGGAGAAGGAGAGGAGGTGTGGGCCTGGTGGAGAAGGTCAGGAGGTGTGGGCCTGGTGGATAAGGTGGGAGGTGTGGGCCTGGTGGAGAAGGAGAGGAGGTGTGGGCCTGGTGGAGAGGTGTGGGCCTGGTGGAGAAGGTCAGGAGGTGTGGGCCTGGTGGAGAAGGTGGGGAGGTGTGGGCCTGGTGGAGAAGGTGGGGAGGTGTGGGCCTGGTGGAGAAGGTGGGGAGGTGTGGGCCTGGTGGAGAAGGTGGGGAGGTGTGGGCCTGGTGGAGAAGGTGGGGAGGTGTGGGCCTGGTGGAGAAGGTGAGGGCCTGGTGGAGAAGGTGGGGAGGTGTGGGCCTGGTGGAGAAGGTGGGGAGGTGTGGGCCTGGTGGAGAAGGTGGGGAGGTGTGGGCCTGGTGGAGAAGGTGGGGAGGTGTGGGCCTGGTGGAGAAGGTGGGGAGGTGTGGGCCTGGTGGAGAAGGTAGGGAGGTGTGGGCCTGGTGGAGAAGGTAGGAGGTGTGGGCCTGGTGGAGAAGGTTAGGGACTGGTGGAGAAAGTAGGGAGGTGTGGGCCTGGTGGAGAAGGTGGGGAGGTGTGGGCCTGGTGGAGAAGGTCAGGAGGTGTGGGCCTGGTGGAGAAGGTAGGAGGTGTGGGCCTGGTGGAGAAGGTGAGGGCCTGGTGGAGAAGGTGGGAGGTGTGGGCCTGGTGGGGAAGGTGGGAGGTGTGGGCCTGGTGGAGAAGGTGGGGAGGTGTGGGCCTGGTGGAGAAGGTAGGGAGGTGTGGGCCTGGTGGAGAAGGTGGGAGGTGTGGGCCTGGTGGAGAAGGTGAGGGCCTGGTGGAGAAGGTGGGGAGGTGTGGGCCTGGTGGAGAATGTGGGGAGGTGTGGGCCTGGTGGAGAAGGTCAGGAGGTGTGGGCCTGGTGGAGAAGGTAGGAGGTGTGGGCCTGGTGGAGAAGGTGGGGAGGTGTGGGCCTGGTGGAGAAGGTGGGGAGGTGTGGGCCTGGTGGAGAAGGTGGGTGGTGTGGGCCTGGTGGAGAAGGTGAGGGCCTGGTGGAGAAGGAGAGGAGGTGAGGGCCTGGTGGAGAAGGTGAGGGCCTGGTGGAGAAGGTGAGGGCCTGGTGGAGAAGGTGAGGGCCTGGTGGAGAAGGTGAGGGCCTGGTGGAGAAGGTGAGGGCCTGGTGGAGAAGGTGAGGGCCTGGTGGAGAAGGTGAGGGCCTGGTGGAGAAGGTGGGAGTTGAGGGCCTGGTGGAGTGGGCCTGGTGGAGACCTACTACAATGCGTCAACTAGAAGCCTATTTTTGTTTTGAATGGTCACCCAACTCCGAAGTCGGAAACTCTGGCATCTTTCTAGAGCTCCGACTTTCCAACCTGAAGATCACTGATTTCATGATTTGAGTTCCCAGTTGTCTTGAAATAACCATTATTTTGTAAACGTCATGATGACGCAGGAGTGGAGAAAGAGAGTCATTTCATACAAGCACATTAGTTTCCTCTCCTCGATTACCTTTGACCTTTTTTCAGAGGCGAGGACAGAGGCGAGCCAATTGTGATTCTCCTTTAGTGGAACCAGCATGATCACTGCATTCACAGTAAAACACATTGTTGAACCCAATGATCAGGCTGGTTGCACCAAGCTAACACGCTCTGTCAAACACACCAAGGAGCGCGGTAATGAACAGAAATACACCAGTGAGTCCAGTAACTTAAACAAGCTCATTTTTAATGGATCTGCAAAACTGTTTGAATTTTCTTGAGAACGTTCAATCTCCTTCCATACAGCCGAGAGAATGTTCCAACATTACAGAAACAACGTATTACAAACGCTCCCAACCCAAACATCTGTATGCAGGAAAAATTAAACACCGCAATAAAGGAAAATAAATCAAATGTAAAACAATCCCCCATCGTTAAGCAGACAGCCTAACAAGCTGTTCTCTGGTTGGAGCAGACATCCTAACAAGCTGTTCTCTGATTGGAGCAGACAGCCTAACAAACTGTTCTCTGGTTGGAGCAGACATCCTAACAAGCTGTTCTCTGGTTGGAGCAGACATCCTAACAAGCTGTTCTCTGATTGGATCAGAAATTCTAACCTTTCTGCTGGGCCTCACTACGGGAGGATATTAAACACATTTTATTGGGTGGATGTGGCTCCGCCCCCGTCTTCCATATAAGGCACAGGACAAAATAAACTCAAAATGACCAAATACAGAAACCCACTAGTGTACAAAATGTTAATCCTACATTAGTCTTGTTGTATATTTTCCTGACCGACGGTGAGGGGAGCCGACGGACTCAGGCCAAGAAAAGATTAAAAAGGTGACTGACTTTTTCACTCTCGTTTTGCAACCTTTAAAATAAACAAGAAACATGATTTCTCTTTTTTACCAGAACCGATGTTCAGAAAGATGAGGCGAAACAGAACATGAGAACAGACAGAGAGAGAGGGGGGTGATCAGTGAGAACTGATAGAGGGGACGAGTGTTAGAGAGAGAACATGAGAGGGGGGAACAGAGAGAGAGAGAGAGAGGGGGGTGATCAGTGAGAACTGATAGAGGGGACGAGTGTTAGAGAGAGAACATGAGAGGGGGGAACAGAGAGAGAGAGAGAGGGGGGGTGATCAGTGAGAACTGATAGAGGGGACGAGTGTTAGAGAGAGAACATGAGAGGGGGGAACAGACAGAGAGAGAGGGGGGTGATCAGTGAGAACTGATAGAGGGGACGAGTGTTAGAGAGACAGAACATGAGAGGGGGAACAGAGAGAGAGAGAGGGGGGTGATCAGTGAGAACTGATAGAGGGGACGAGTGTTAGAGAGAGAACATGAGAGGGGGGAACAGACAGAGAGAGAGGGGGGTGATCAGTGAGAACTGATAGAGGGGACGAGTGTTAGAGAGACAGTTAGCGGTTAGAGAGCGAGAGTGTGTCTGAGTGTGTGTGCTTGCGTGCATTAGTGTGTGTGAGGGACCGACAGGCTGAGTTGTTCTAACTGCAGCATTTGCTCTTCCATCCTGTGACTCCACTCCCACCGCTTATGTCCACGTTTTCACTGTTGGGCTCTTTGACGGGTGTCTGCAAAACACACACACACACACGTTATACACACACGCGCGTTATACACACAAACGTTACATCGACACCATCATTATTATACACACCTTCCTGAGGATGTCTTCTGCTAGTGTGAGGAAAGCCTTCTCAATGCTGATGTTGGCCTTAGCACTCGTCTCAAAAAACCTAATACCATGTTCTCTGGCAATCTGAGAGAGAGAGGGGCGAGAGAGAGAGGGGATCGAGAGAGAGAGGGGGGAGCGAGAGAGAGAGGGGGGAGCGAGAGAGAGAGAGGGGAGCGAGAGAGAGGGGAGCGAGAGAGAGGAGCGAGAGAGAGGGAGCGAGAGGAGCGAGAGAGAGGAGCGAGAGAGGGGGAGCGAGAGAGGGGGAGCGAGAGAGAGAGAGGGAGAGGGAGGCAGAGAGAGGAGCGAGGGAGCGAGAGAGAGAGGAGCGAGAGAGAGGGAGAGAGAGAGGGAGCGAGGGGAGCGAGAGAGAGAGAGAGAGGGGAGCGAGCGAGAGAGAGAGGGGAGCGAGAGAGAGGCGAGAGAGAGAGGGAGCGAGAGAGAGGCGAGAGAGAGAGGGGAGCGAGAGAGGGGAGCGAGAGAGAGGGGAGCGAGAGAGAGGGGAGCGAGAGAGAGGGAGCAGAGAGAGGGAGCGAGAGAGAGGGAGCGAGAGAGGGGGAGCGAGAGAGAGGGAAGCGAGAGAGAGGGGGAGCGAGAGAGGGAGCGAGAGAGGGGGAGCGAGAGAGGGAGCGAGAGAGGGGGAGCGAGAGAGGGGGAGCGAGAGGAGCGAGAGAGGGAGAGAGGGAGCGAGAGAGAGGGAGAGATGGGAGCGAGAGAGAGGGGAGCAGAGAGAGGGGGCGAGAGAGGGGGAGCGAGAGGGGGAGCGAGAGAGGGGGCGAGAGAGGGGGAGCGAGAGAGGGGGGAGCGAGAGAGGGGGAGCGAGAGAGAGAGGGAGAGGGAGCGAGAGAGAGGGGAGCGAGAGAGAGGGGAGCGAGAGAGAGGGGAGCGAGAGGGAGCGAGAGAGAGGGAGCGAGAGAGGGGGAGCGAGAGAGGGGGAGCGAGAGAGAGAGAGGGGAGAGGGGAGCGAGAGAGAGAGGGAGAGAGAGAGGAGCGAGGGGAGCGAGAGAGGGGGGAGCGAGAGAGAGAGAGGGAGCGAGCGAGAGAGAGAGGGAGCGAGAGAGAGGCGAGAGAGAGAGGGAGCGAGAGAGAGGCGAGAGAGAGAGGAGCGAGAGAGAGGAGCGAGAGAGAGGGAGCGAGAGAGGGGGAGCAGAGAGGGGGAGCGAGAGAGAGGGGAGAGAGGGGAGCGAGAGAGAGGGGGGAGCGAGAGAGGGGAGCGAGAGAGGGGGGAGCGAGAGAGGGGGAGCGAGAGAGGGGGAGCAAGAGGAGCGAGAGAGAGGGGGGAGCGAGAGAGAGGGAGAGATGGGAGCGAGAGAGAGGGGAGCGAGAGAGAGGGGAGCGAGAGAGGGGGGAGCGAGAGAGGGGGAGCGAGAGAGGGGGAGCGAGAGAGGGGGAGCGAGAGAGGGGGAGCGAGAGAGGGGAGCGAGAGAGAGGAGAGGGGAGCGAGAGAGAGGGGAGCGAGAGAGAGGGGAGCGAGAGAGGGGGAGCGAGAGAGAGAGGGGCGAGAGAGGGGGGAGCGAGAGAGAGAGGGGAGAGAGAGAGAGGGGAGAGAGAGGGGAGCGAGAGAGAGGGGAGCGAGAGAAGGGAGCAAGAGAGAGAGGGGAGCGAGAGAAGGGAGCGAGAGAGAGGGGCGAGAGAGAGGGGCGAGAGAGAGGGGCGAGAGAGGGGCGAGAGAGAGAGGGGCGAGAAAGAAGGAGAGAGGCGAGAGGGAGGGAGACGAGGGGGAGGGACGAGAGAGAGGGGCGAGAGCGACAGAGGGGCGAGAGAGAGGGGAGGGAGAAAGAGAGACGGACAGGGACAGGGAGAGAGAGGCGTGAGAGAGAAAGGGGCGAGAGAGAGAGGGGCGAGAGAGAGAGGCGAGAGAGAGAGAGAAAGGGGCGAGAGAGAGAGAGGCGAAGAGAGAGAGAGAAAGGGGCGTAGAGAGAGAGAGAGAGAGAGAGAGAAAGGGGCGAGAGAGAGAGAGGCGAGAGAGAGAGAGAAAGGGGCGAGAGAGAGAGAGAGAGAGAGAGAGAGAAAGGGGAGAGAGAGAGAGAGAGAGAGAGAGAGAGAGAGAGAGAGAGAGAGAGAGAGAGAGAGAGAGAGAGAGAGAGAGAGAGAGAGAGAGAAAAGATTAGAGGGTTGGTCCCAAAATAAGGTGGCAGGTCTCCTGTGAGATCAGGTTTCCTTACAACCTTTAACTGTGTTCTGGTGTTGCACAAGAGGTGAGGGAGGAGGAAGAGGGAGGAGCCCCACAGTGTGAGTGTGTGTATATAAACTCAGCAAAAAAAGAAACGTTCCTTTTTCAGGACCCTGTCTTTCAAAAGACAATTTGTAAAAATCCAAATAACTTCACATATCTTCATTGTAAAGGGTTTAAACACTGTTTCCCATGCTTGTTCAATGAACCATAAACAATTAATGAACATGCACCTGTGGAACGGTCGTTAAGACACTAACAGCTTACAGACGGTAGGCAATTAAGGTCACAGTTATGAAAACTTAGGACACTAAAGAGGCCTTTCTACTGACTCTGAAAAACACCAAAAGAAAGATGCCCAGGGTCCCTGCTCATCTGCGTGAACGTGCCTTAGGCATGCTGCAAGGAGGCATGAGGACTGCAGATGTGGCCAGGGCAATAAATTGCAATGTCCGTACTGTGAGACGCCTAAGACAGCGCTACAGGGAGACAGGACGGACAGCTGATCGTCCTCGCAGTGGCAGACCACGTGTAAAAACCTGCACAAGATCGGTACATCTGAACATCACACATGCGGGACAGGTACAGGATGGCAACAACAACTGCCCGAGTTACACCAGGAACGCACAATCTCTCCATCAGTGCTCAGACTGTCCGCAATAGGCTGAGAGAGGCTGGACTGAGGGCTTGTAGGCCCAAATAAATGCTTCAGAGTTCAAGTAACAGACACGTCAACATCAACTGTTCAGAGGAGACTGTGTGAATCAGGCCTTCATGGTCGAATTGCTGCAAAGAAACCACTACTAAAGGACACCAATAAGAAGAAGAGACCTGCTTGGGTCAAGAAACACAAGCAATGGACATTAGACTGGTGGAAATCTGTTCTTTGGTCTGATGAGTCCAAATTTGAGATTTTTGGTTGCAACCGCCGTGTCTTTGTGAGACGCAGAGTAAGTGAACGGATGATCTCCGCATGTGTGGTTCCACCCGTGAAGCATGGAGGAGGTGGTGTGATGGTGTGGGGGTTCTTTGCTGGTGACACTGTCAGTGATTTAGAATTCAAGGCACACTTAACCAGCATGACTACCACAGCATTCTGCAGCAAAATGCCATCCCATCTGGTTTGGGCTTAGTGGGACTATCATTTGTTTTTCAACAGGACAATGACCCAAAACACCTCCAGGCTGTGTAAGGGCTATTTAACCAAGAAGGAGAGTGATGGAGTGCTGCATCAGATGACCTGGCCTCCACAATTCCCCGACCTCAACCCAATTGAGATGGTTTGAGATGAGTCGGACGGCAGAGTGGAGGAAAAGCAGCCAACAAGTGCTCAGCATATGTGGGAAAGCATTCCAGGTGAAGCTGGTTGAGAGAATGCCAAGAGTGTGCAAAGCTGTCAAGGCCAAGGGTGGAAACTTTGAAGAACCTAAAATATATGTTTTGATTTGTTTAACACTTTTTTGGTTTCCACATGATTCCATGTGTTATTTCATAGTTTTGATGTCTTCACTATTATTCTACAATGTAGAAAATAGTAAAAATAAAGAAAAACCCTGGAATGAATAGGAGTCCACATTTTTGACAGGTACTGTAAGTGTCTCCCCTTCTCATAGGTCTATTATATGGACAACATCATATTAGTGTCTCCTCTTCTCATAGGTCTATTATATGGACAACATCATATTAGTGTCTCCCCTTCTCATAGGTCTATTATATGGACAACATCATATTAGTGTCTCCCCTTCGCATAGGTCTATTATATGGACAACATCATATTAGTGTCTCCCCCTTCTCATAGGTCTATTATATGGACAACATCATATTAGTGTCTCCCCTTCGCATAGGTCTATTATATGGACAACATCATATTAGTGTCTCCCCTTCTCATTGGTCTATTATATGGACAACATCATATTAGTGTCTCCCCTTCTCATTGGTCTATTATATGGACAACATCATATTAGTGTCTCCCCTTCTCATTGGTCTATTATATGGACAACATCATATTAGTGTCTCCCCTTCTCATAGGTCTATTATATGGACAACATCATATTAGTGTCTCCCCTTCTCATAGGTCTATTATATGGACAACATCATATTAGTGTCTCCCCTTCTCATTGGTCTATTATATGGACAACATCATATTAGTGTCTCCCCTTCTCATTGGTCTATTCTACGGACAACATATAAACTAGATTATGACCATCTAATCTACTCATCACATTAGAAATAGTAGGCTTACATAAATCTGCAAATGTGATGATGCATGGAATGCTTTATTATAAAGGTGCATTTTTATGGTGAAAATGTGCTTCCCCAAACTTGAAACTCATTGCCTATGCATAGGCTAGTGATTTAGCTGTTCGTTATTAGTCTTGTTGGCTGAAGAAAAGACAATGTGGACAGTTACTCTAATATCTTCACAGTGCACGGTAAGGACACACGTCATTGCATCCTCGACTTGCATGTTCTGTTAAGAATAATTACCATTAATCTAAATGTGCGGCAACACATTTCCATAACATAAACCCTGCTGTGTGTGGTGGTGGGTGTGGTGGGTGTGGTGTGTGGTGGTGTGGGTGGTGTGTGTGGTGTGTGGTGGTGTGGGTGGTGTGGTGGTGTGTGGGGTGTGGTATGGTGTGTGGTGGTGTGGGTGGTGTGTGGTGTGGGTGGTGTGTGGTGTGGGTGGTGTCTCACCTGCTCTCCCTTGGCTTTTGGTACCACCCTCTTGTCCTCCATGTCACACTTGTTGCCTAGCAGCATTCTCTCCACGTCCTCGTTGGCATGCTGAAACACATCATAGTACAGACTAACTAACCCCAACCCATCATAGTACAGACTAACTAACCCCAACCCATCATAGTACAGACTAACTAACCCCAACCCATCATAGTACAGACTAACCCCAACCCATCATAGTACAGACTAACTAACCCCAACCCATCATAGTACAGACTAACCCCAACCCATCATAGTACAGACTAACTAACCCCAACCCATCATAGTACAGACTAACCCCAACCCATCATAGTACAGACTAACTAACCCCAACCCATCATAGTACAGACTAACCCCAACCCATCATAGTACAGACTAACTAACCCCAACCCATCATAGTACAGACTAACCCCAACCCATCATAGTACAGACTAACTAACCCCAACCCATCATAGTACAGACTAACCCCAACCCATCATAGTACAGACTAACTAACCCCAACCCATCATAGTACAGACTAACTAACCCCAACCCATCATAGTACAGACTAACTAACCCCAACCCATCATAGTACAGACTAACTAACCCCAACATTACAGACTCTCCATGTCCTCGTTGGCATGCTGAAACACATATTTCAGACTAACTCTAACACATCATATCAAATGTTATTTGACACATGTGCTGAATACAACAGGTATTGACTTTACCATGAAATGCTTACAAGCCCTTAACTAACAATGCAGTTCAAGAAATAGAGTTAAGAAAATATTTACTAAATAAAATAAAATAAAAAGTAACACAAAATAACAACGAGGCTATATACAGGGGATACCGGTACCGACTCAATGTGTGGGGGTACAGGTTAGTAGAGGTAGTTTGTCCATGTAGGTAGGGGTAAAGAGACTATGCAGAGATAATAAACAGCGAGTGGCAGCAGTGTAAAAACAGGGGGGGTCAATAGTCTGGGTGGCCATTTGATTAATTGTTCAGCAGTCTTATGGCTTGGGGGTAGAAGCTGTTAAGGAGCCTTATGGTCCTAGACTTGGTGCTCCAGTACCGCTTGCCTCCCTACAGGCTGTCTCATCGGTGTCGGTGATCAGACCTACCACTGTTGTGTCGTCGGCAAACTTAATGATGGTGTTGGAGTCGTGCCTGGCCACGCAGTCATGGGTGAACAGGGAGTACAGGAGGGGACTGAGCACGTACCCCTGAGGGGCCCCCGTGTTGAGGATCAGCGTGGCAGATGTGTTGTTGCCTACCCTTACCACCTGGGGGCGGCCCGTCAGGAAGTCCAGGATCCAGTTGCAGAGGGAGGTGTTTAGTCCCAGGGTCCTGAGCTTAGTGACAAGCTTCGAGGACACTATGATGTTGAACGCTGAGCAGTAGTCCATGAATAGCATTCTCACATAGGTTTTCCTTTTGTCCAGGTGTGAAAGGGCAGTGTGGAGCGCAATAGAGATTGCATCATCTGTGGATCTGTTGGGGCGGTATCCAAATTGGAGTGGGTCTAGGGTTTCTGGGATGATGGGGTTGATGTGAGCCATGACCAGCCTTTCAAAGCACTTCATGGTTACCGACGTGACTGCTACGGGGAGGTAATCATTTAGGCAGGTTATCTTCGCTATTAAAGACTTGGTCAGGGAGAGGTTGAAAATGTCAGTGAAGACACTTGCCAGTTGGTCTGCGCATGCTCTGAATACACGTCCTGGTAATCCATCTGGCCCCGCGGCCTTGTGAATATTGACCTGTTTAAAAGGTCTTGCTCACGTCGGCTACGGAGAGCATGATCACACAGTCATCCGGAACAGCTGGTGCTCTCATGCATGCTTCAGTGTTGCTTTCCTTGAAGCGAGCATAAAAAAGCATTTAGCCCGTCTGGTAGGCATGCGTCACTGGGCAGCTCGCGGCTGGGTTTCCCTTTGTAGTCCGTAATAGTTTGCAAACCCTGCCACATCCGACGAGCGTCAGAGCCAGTGTAGTAGGATTCCATCTTAGTCCTGTACTGATGCTTTGCCTGTTTTAATGGTTCGTCTGAGGGCCTAGCGGGATTCTTATAAGCATCCGGATTGGTGTCCCGCTCCTTGAAAGCATTAGCTCTAGCCTTTAGCTCGGTGCAGATGTTTCCTGTAATCCATGGCTTCTGGTTGGGATATGTACGTACGGTCACTGTGGGGACGACGTCGTTGATGCACTTATTGATGAAGATGATGACTGAGGTGGTATACTCCTCAATGCCATTGGATGAATCCCGGAACATATTCCAGTCCGTGCTAGCAAAACAGTCCTTTAGCATAGCATCCGTGTCATCTGACCACTTCCGTATTGAGTGAGTCACTGGTACTTCCTGCTTTAGTTTTTGATTGTAAGCAGGAATCAGGAGGATAGAATTACGGTCAGACTTGCCAAATGGAGGGCGAGGGAGAGCTTTGTATGCGTCTCTGTGTGTGGAGTAAAGGTGGTCTAGAGGTTTTTTTCCTCTGGTTGCACGTGACATGCTGGTAGAAATGAGGTAAAACGGAATGCCGCTTTTGGATGAGCATTTTCTTCTTTGCTTATGGCCTTACACAGTTCATTGAGTGCGGCTTTAGTGCCAGCGTCGGTTTGTGGTGGTAAATAGACGGCTACGAAAAATATAGATGAGAACTCTTGGTACAGTGAGGGGAAAAAAGTATTTGATCCCCTGCTGATTTTGTACGTTTGCCCACTGACAAAGAAATGATCAGTCTATAAAGAGGATTTGGGCCGGCCCAGATGGCATCCCTAGCCGCGTCCTTACATTTACATTTGTCATTTAGCAGACGCTATCCAGACACATCTTATCCAGAGCGACTTACAAATTGGTCCATTCACCTTATGATAGCCAGTGGAACAACCACTTTACTATATATATATATATATATATATACACACACTGTATTCTATACTATTCTACTGTATCTTAGTCCATGTCGCTCTGACCTTGCTCGTCTATATATTTACTTATATATTCTTAATTCCATTGCTTTACCTAGATTTGTGTGTATTGGGTATATGTTGTGAAATTGTTAGATATTACTTGTTAGGTATTACTGCACTGTTGGAGCTAGAAGCACAAGCATTTCGCTACACCCGCAATAACATCTGCTAAACACGTGTATGTGACCAATACAATTTCATTTGGAAAAGTTTAGTCCGATGTGTTGGTTAGTAGGCTATTTGTGAGACATGGATAGGCCTGGGTGGACAGAGGCCCACCCACTGGGGAGCCAGGCCCTGACAGGCCCACCCACTGGGGAGCCAGGCCCTGACAGGCCCACCCAATCAGATTGATGTGGTTTAAGCATTGTTGTGGACTTAGACGTTTTGTCTTTTTTCTATAAAAATAAAAGTGTGATTTTAAGAGTGCACATCTGAAAATCTATAAGAAAACTATTATGTGCGTGTGTGTATGTGTGTGTGTGTGTGTGTGTGTGTGTATGGTGTGTGTGTGTGTGTAGTGTGTGTGTGTGTGTATGGTGCGTGTATAGTGTGTATGGTGTGTGTATAATGTGTGTGTGTGTGTACCTCGTCGATGTTGCGGAGCCACTTGCTGATGTTCTCGAAGCTCTTGGCGTTGGTGATGTCATAGACCAGCATGATGCCCATGGCGCCTCGATAGTAGGACGTGGTGATGGTGTGGAACCGCTCCTGACCAGCTGTGTCCCTGTTATGTGTATATATACACACAGTTGAAGTCAGAAGTTTACATACACCTTAGCCGAATACATTTAAACTCAGTTTTTCACAATTCCTGACATTTAAATCCTAGTAAAAATTCCCTGTCTTAGGTCAGTTAGGATCACCACTTTATTTTAAGAATGTGAAATGCCAGAATAATAGTAGAGAGAATGATTTATTTCAGCTTTTATTTCTTTCATCACATTCCCAGTGGGTCAGAAGTTTACATACACTCAATTAGTATTTGGTAGCGTTGCTTTTAAATTGTTGAACTTGGGTCAAACATTTCGGGTAGCCTTCCACAAGCTTCCCACAATAAGTTGGGTGAATTTTGGCCCATTCCTCCTGACAGAGCTGGTGTAACTGAGTCAGGTTTGTAGGTCTCATTGCTCGCACACGCTTTTTCAGTTCTGCCCACATGTTTTCTATTGGATTGAGGTCAGGGCTTTGTGATGGCCACTCCAATACCTTGACTTTGTTGTCCTTAAGCCATTTTGCCACAACTTTGGAAGTATGCTTGGGGTCATTGTCCATTTGGAAGACCCATTTGCGAACAAGCTTTAACTTCCTGACTAATGTCTTGAGATGTTGCTTCAATATATCCACATAATTTTCCTTCCTCATAATGCCATCTATTTTGTGAAGTGCACCAGTCCCTCCTGCAGCAAAGCACCCCCACAGCATGATGCTGCCACCCCCGTGCTTCACGGTTGGGATGGTGTTCTTCGGCTTGCAAGTGCCCCCCTTTTTCCTCCAAACATAACGATGGTCATTATGGCCAAACAGTTCTATTTTTGTTTAATCAGACAAGAGGACATTTCTCAAAAAAGTACGATCTTTGTCCCCATGTGCAGTTGCAAACCGTAGTCTGGCTTTTTTATGGCGGTTTTGGAGCAGTGGCTTCTTCCTTGCTGAGCGGCCTTTCAGGTTATGTCGATATAGGACTAGTTTTACTGTAGATACTTTTGTACCGGTTTCCTCCTGCATCTTCACAAGGTCCTTTGCTGTTCTGGGATTGATTTGTACTTTTCGCACCAAAGTACGTTCATCTCTTGGTGACAGAATGCTTCTCCTTCCTGAGCGGTATGACGGCTGCATGGTCCCATGGTGTTTATACTTGCGTACTATTGTTTGTACAGATGAACGTGGTACCTTCAGCCGTTTGGAAATTGCTCCCAAGGATTAACCATTTTTGGAGGTCTACAATTTATTTTCTGAGGTCTTGGCTGATTTCTTTTGATTTTCCCATGATGTCAAGCAAAGAGACACTGAGTTTGAAGGTAGGCCTTGAAATACATCCACAGGTACACCTCCAATTGACTCAAATGATGTCAATTAGCCTATTAGAAGCTTCTAAAGCCATGACATCATTTTCTGGAATTTTCCAAGCTGTTTAAAGGCACAGTCAACTTAGTATATGTAAACTTCTGACCCACTGGAATTGTGATAGAGCGAATTATAAGTTAAATAATCTGTCTGTAAACAATTGTTGGAAAGATTGTGTCATGCACGAAGTAGATGTCCTAACCAACTTGCCAAAACTATAGTTTAAGAAATTTGTGAAGTGGTTGAAAAACGAGTTTTAATAACTCCAACCTAAGTGTATGTAAACTTCCGACTTCAACTGTATATATTATATACAGTGCATTTGGGAAGTATTCAGATCCCTTCCCTTTTTCCACATTTTGATACAGCCTTATTCTAAAATGGTTTGAATTTTCAAAAAACCCTCAGCAATCTACACACAATACCCCATAATGACAAAGCGAAAATAGTTTTTTTTTTTTTTTTTAAATACCAGAAATACCTTTTTTACATAAGTATTCAGACCCTTTGCTATGAGACTCGAAATTGAGCTCAGGAGCATCCTGTTTCCATTGATCATCCCTGAGACGTTTCTACAACTTGATTAGAGTCCACCTGTGGTAAATTCAATTGATTGGACATGATTTTGAAAAGGCACACACCTGTCTATATATGGTCCCACAGTTGACAGTGCAAAAACCAAGCCATGAGGTCGAAGGAATTGTCCGTAGAGCGCCGAGACAGGATTGTGTCGAGGCACAGATCTGGGGAAGGATACCAAAAAATGTCTGCAGCATTGAAGGTCCCCAAGAACACAGTGGTCTCCATCATTCTTAAATGGAAGAAGTTTGGAACCACCAAGACTCTTCCTAGAGCTGGCCGCCCGGCCAAACTGAGCAATCGGAGGAGAAGGGCCTTGGCCAGTGAGGTGACCAAGAACCTGATGGTCACTCTTGACAGAGCTCCTGAGTTCCTCTGCTGAGTTGGGAGAACCTTCCAGAAGGACAACCATCTCTGCAGCACTCCACCAATCAGGCCTTTATGATAGTGTGGCCAGACGGAAGCCACTCCTCAGTAAAAGGAACATGACAAGTCTCAATGTCCTTGAGAGCCTGGACTTGAACCCGATCAAGCATCTCTGGAGAGACCTGAAAATAGCTGTGCAGCAACACTCCCCATCCAACCTGACAGAGCTTGAGAGGTTCTGCAGAGACGAATGGGAGAAACTCCCCAAATACACATGTGCCAAGCTTGTAGCGTCATACCCAAGAAGACTCGAGGCAGTAATCACTGCCGAAGGTGCCTCAACAAAGTACTGAGTAAAGGGTCTTAATACTTATGTAAATGTCATATTTCCATTTTTTATTTGTAAGACATTTGCAAAAATTTCTAACAACCTGTTTTTGATTTGTCATTATGGTGTATTGTGTATAGATTGATTAGGGGGGACAATTTAATCAATTTTAGAATAAGGCTGTAACGTAACAAAATGTGGAAAATGTCAAGGGGTCTGAATACTTTCAGAATGCATTGTATATCTACAGAAATATGACAGATCTTTCTTCTAATGCCTGTTTGAGTGTTTAATAGCCTACTGATTCTGTGATCACCAAGCCTCATGCAACAGCAAAATGTTAGATAAAGCAATTTCACAGATTCTGCTGTTTTTTGCTATGTGTAAAAGGTTTCACTTTTTTTTTTTTTCTTCTTTACAGAACAGACTGGTATTCCTTATAGACTCCTGAGTGGCGCAGTGTTCTAAGGCAGGCTCTGTCGCAGCCAGCCGCGACCGGGAGACTGGTATTACTTATAATGTATTCAGTGTTGTTTACACGGTTCCAAACTGGCAGAAAAATTATATTGTAATCCAACAGCTGTCACACATAATATGCACGCAGCTCTCGGTCCTATACCCTCCTTTTTCTAGATCTCTAGTAGTCTCCACAACTAAGTCAAATGTCTTCCACAGATCTGACTTCCCCTTTCCCTCCTGAGCAACCAGTAAACATTCGCCCGTTTCCAGTTTATTTTTCACGTCCTCCACATCCATTTCACGTGTTACTGTGTTCTGAGTTTGTTATAACCAGTTTATTGATGCGATGCTTACATGTTTCACGTAAAGAGAGCTAGGGTTGAGGGAATAGGGAATGTTTTTCCTAAACAAATTAGTGATTTCGGTAACAGAACTTTGCAGTCAGAAACAAGTGAGAAACTAAATGGCTGAAATGATGTTGCAGCTTCAGCACGGACACTCGGTCGTTGGCATCGTTATCAACGTTCTGCAGCCATATTGATGCCCAACAGCAGAACAGGGGCTACTGACTGTTTCATCAACGTTACACTATAGCGGCTTGGAAATACCATGACATCACTATAGCGGCTTGGAAATACCATGACATCACTATAGCGGCTTGGAAATACCATGACATTGCTAAAGTAGCCAAATAATTAGTAGGAAACAACTTTGCCACTTTGTCATCAAATTTACTTTAGAGACATCAAAAATAGCTAGCAATGCTAAACTTAGATGGTATCCCCTCAATCTTAGCCATCTTAAGTTGTACTGCATCCAAAGTCAATATGGGGACATCACAAAGATGACAAAAGACTTTCCTACTAATTATTTGCCTCTTGAAATGGCATCATGTTTTCAAACCACAGCACTTTAAACCATATCTTGACGATGCATTGAGTAGAATGCTACAACGAATGAGCACTGACGAAACGACGTATCCATGAATAGGCCCTGCATGACCCAATGTCTTTAAAAACTACACCATGTCTGATTATTGGTCAACTGACCAGACGTTGGACCCTGGACACACAGACAGAGACACGCACACATTACACACACACTTCCTCCACTCACCATATCTGTAGTTTGATCTTCTTTCCCTGGAGTTCAACAGTTTTGATCTTGAAGTCTATCCCTGGAAAACACATCAATACAGACCTCCTTTAGAGTAGTGACCTCTACAGAGAAACACATAGAAATGTGAATTATACTGTACACCGAGTATATAAAACATTAAGGACACCAGCTCTTTCCATGACAGACTGATCAGGTGAAAGCTATGATCCCTTATTGATGTCACTTGTTAAATTCACTTCAATCAGTGTAGATGAAGGGGAAGGAGACAGGTTAATGAACATTGAGACAATTGAGACATGGATTGTGTGTGTGTGCCATTCAGAGGGTGAATGGGCAAGACAAAATATTTAAGTGCCTTTGAACGGGGTATGGTAGTAGGTGAAAGGCGTAGGGCTGTGGCGGTCATGAAATTGTCAGCCGGTGATTGTCAAGCAAATAACTGCCAGTCTCACGGTAATTGACTGTTAATTAACATAAACACGTTTAGCATCTCCTGGCTTTCACGCATAGCCTCCAAGCCACTGATGCAGACCTTTGGAACATCTACATTTAAAAAGTCTAATAAAGGCATGTAATATCCATCACAATGAATCCATTATTTATTTTAGACAGGTCTAAAGAAACATGATATGGAGACAATGTAGTCTATTTCAGAAGAACAGAATAGCTTATTCAGAGTTGTCCTTATGTTAGGTCCTGATCTGGCTATGCCATATGGCTGTGGGCTACACTAGTTCACTTAGCAGACAAGATTTGCTTAGAACACAGATCCTCCTATTCGCTTACTTTAAAGTTATTTGTGACTCGTTTCAGGAAACTAGGCGTATGTCGCGCATCACTACTTCACAGGAGAGGCATTTGAACATAGTTTTTTAATTTTTATCAAAAAGCGTTTTTTTGGCAGAAATGCCTTCTGGAATAATAACAAACTTGTATGGTCAGTATGTGTAGGTAATCCTTTCTAAGGCGGCTTTTTTTGAAAGATATCACGTATTAGAACTACAGAAGTGTTGCTCTCCACTTTCTGGAGGACCGAGTTTTGAAATCAGTGGAATTAGAGTATGATAGCTAAGGAGATGGAAGAAATTCAGGCGTTTGATTGCTAATATGCAGACGGAGTCGAAAAGAGAACACAGAAGTCTCCGGATTACATCTTCAAACTAAGGGCAACCATGGCATCCGTGACAGAGGGAGAAGCGTCCATCCATGTCTACAGGTAAGATAGTCTAGCCAGCTACATTTTCAGATATTACATGTTTCTAATTGTCAGAAAGTCGTTTTCATTTCAAGTTAAAGTGTACTGTTAGCTAGCGTGTATGATCTGTGTAGTAATATTATTAGTATCTCAGAGCCATTTGCATTGCTAATTATAGCCTAATATTAGCTAGCTAACATTGAACCTGGTTGGTTAGCTACCTGCAGATTCATGCAGGGTAGTAACGTTATGAGTTGGAATTATGGTTAATTGTTTAGCTAGCTAGCTAGATACATGTCTATACAAAAGACTCCACTATGCAAGTAACTATTTCAATAGAATGTTTATGATGTCACTGCGACAACTGTTGATAGACATAGCTGGTAAATTCGCTCTGGCTATCTACTCTGATTTCAGAGCACTCTCGTCTGAGTGTGCCAGAGCACAGTATAACTGACGAATTTACGAAAGCTCAACACCCGTTTCATATGGCCGGTGTCAGTAAACGTTGGCAAAAAAAGCTTCATTAAATTGTTGCCAGCAGCACAGTTGCAGTCACCAATGCTCTGGATAACATATAAACAGCCTCTGCTAGGGCGAGTAAAATGGTCAGAGTGAGCTGTTCTCTCATGTGTCCGGAAGTAGCTAGCAAGCTCGCCAACGTTAGCCAGTTAGCTTGGGTGCTTGACTGTGTTGTTAAGTCAGAACGCTCGGATCAACCCTACTGTTCGGCTGAGCGTCCAGTGTGCGCTCCGAGAGCGAAACGCTCTGAATTTACGAACGGCCAATCTGACAACAATCTGAGTTCACGAACGCCCAGAGCGCACTCTGGCACTCCAGATTACATTTACGAACACACCCGTAGTATAAACCAGCCTTTAGTCTTGATATCTTTGGTTGTTTAGCACATGGCGTCACATGTGAATCCTTAAAGAGCTGGGTGGGGCTAAAGCTAAAGAGGGTGTGAACGATGCTGAATGGGTGTAGACAAAGAAGAGCTCTCCAGTAGGTACCAAACCATTTTCGCAAAAGTGAGGTTACAAGTTTATCACCTTTCAAAGCAGAACTACATTCCCATTGTTCCTCAACTGTAGTGTATGAAATACCATTTTCTAGCTCTGAGTCGCTACTTTTATCCAATGTAAAAATTACAATTTCAAATGTTGCTACATAAGACCGAATTGAGCTGGTCGGTCACATTTATGCAACTTTAGTCATGATACAAACATTGGGCTATATGTTTTGATTTTTAATACATTTTAAGGCTGCATGATTTGACTAATGATGATTTGAAAAAGTTGCATGAAAGGCATAAGCTCTGATTTGTTTCTTGTGCAGGCTGCACACACATCAGTCACTCATTCCAATTTGACAAGCACTTGATAATATTCGCACCTGGCCTTGAATTTCCCAGCGGCATCCCCCTTCTGCGGCCGTAATGCCCCCTAAAATATCCATGCCTTTTGCGGCCACAGTGGCCTTTGTGCCCTAGGGCTGAATATAATCATTATAATTCCCTTCTCCTGGATGCCGAACCACCGCTCACTCACATGGCTCTCTCATACAGTGAGGGCAAAAAGTATTTGATCCCCTGCTGATTTTGTACGTTTGCCCACTGACAAAGACATGATCAGTCTATAATTTTAATGGTAGGTTTATTTGAACAGTGAGAGACAGAATAACAACAACAAAATCCAGAAAAACGCATGTCAAAAATGTTATAAATTGATTTGCATTTTAATGAGGGGAAATAAGTATTTGACCCCTCTGCAAAACATGACTTAGTACTTGGTGGCAAAACCCTTGTTGGCAATCAGAGGTCAGACGTTTCTTGTAGTTGGCCACCAGGTTTGCACACATCTCAGGAGGGATTTTGTTCCACTCCTCTTTGCAGATCTTCTCCAAGTCATTAAGCTTTCGAGGCTGACGTTTGGCAACTCAAACCTTCAGCACCCTCCACAGATTTTCTATGGGATTAAGGTCTGGAGACTGGCTAGGCCACTCCAGGACCTTAATGTGCTTCTTCTTGAGCCACTCCTTTGTTGCCTTGGCCGTGTGTTTTGGGTCATTGTCATGCTGGAATACCCATCCATGACCCATTTTCAATGCCCTGGCTGAGGGAAGGAGGTTCTCATCCAAGATTTGACGGTTCATGGCCCCGTCCATCGTCCCTTTGATGCGGTGAAGTTGTCCTGTCCCCTTAGCAGAAAAACACCCAACGCATAATGTTTCCACCTCCATGTTTGACGGTGGGGATGGTGTTCTTGGGGTCATAGGCAGCATTCCTCCTCCTCCAAACACAGCGAGTTGAGTTGACACCAAAGATCTCAATTTTGGTCTCATCTGACCACAACACTTTCACCCAGTTCTCCTCTGAATCACTCAGATGTTCATTGGCAAACTTCAGACGGGCCTGTATATGTGCTTTCTTGAGCAGGGGGACCTTGCGAGCGCTGCTGGATTTCAGTCCTTCACGGCGTAGTGTGTTACCAATTGTTTTCTTGGTGACTATGGTCCCATCTGCCTTGAGATCATTGACAAGATCCTCCCGTGTAGTTCTGGGCTGATTCCTCACCGTTCTCATGATCATTGCAACTCCACGAGGTGAGAACTTGCATGGAGCCCCAGGCCGAGGGAGATTGACAGTTATTTTGTGTTTCTTCCATTTGCGAATAATCCCACCAACTGTTGTCACCTTCTCACCAAGCTGCTTGGCGATGGTCTTGTAGCCCATTCCAGCCTTGTGTAGGTCTACAATCTTGGTCGTGGCCATGGTGGAGTTTGGAATCTGATTGATTGATTGCTTCTGTGGCAGGTGTCTTTTATACAGGTAACAAACTGAGATTAGGAGCACTACCTTTAAGAGTGTGCTCCTAATCTCAGCTCATTACCTGTATAAACCAGAAATCTTTCTGATTGAGAGGGGGTCAAATACTTATTTCCCTCATTAAAATGCAAATCAATTTATAACATTTTTTACATGCATTTTTCTGGATACTCCCCCCCCCCCCCCACCCCACTGTATGTCAATCTACTATCCCCTATAGAACAAAAGTTTACTTGTTCTATTGGTCAACTTGTCCTTCTGTGCAATAAATAAATATTCCAAACATACTCTGGGACATGCATGCCAGTTAGGCTCTACACCGGTTGTAAAGCAGATTAAAGTGCTTCATTTTAAGAAGTTATTTGGCCACTTTAGTTGTGATACAAACCTTATCAAAACATATAGGCCTATGGGCTAGGCTACATGAGGTGTGCGACTATGATTTGAAAAAGTTGGTAAAAAAAGGCATGCGCTGTTTGTTGCCTTACTGCACACAATGGGCATCATTCACAAGTGATAATGCAACATTCACCCATCAGACTATTTTTTATGTAATGTTGTCTTTACATATACTAAATCATGTGTGAGTGAAATTAGTTTTGATTTAGAATGGACCATTATCATGCACTGGTCTCCGGGAAAAAAACTACATGCCATCTATGCATTTAAATAGTGAATGGAGGACTCGTTTCCCATGGTTAATTTTCATGCCAGCCAGGTATGCTCCTGTTGTAAATCAAAGCAATGTGCTTAATATTAGGAAAGTTGAGAAATAAATATCATGGGATCCTCCTCTTTTTAATAGAGGCCATCAAAACTAATCTCACACAATTGCGTAGCCTATAGAAAATGTTGCACAACATCAGCTCATGGGCTCTCATTACGTGTTTGATCAGATTTTCGATTTCATTTGCATTGATGTCAGAGTGATTAGAGGGACAATAGAGTGCTGAGTACCAGGCAGTTAGCAAGTTTGGTAGGCTACTAATGACCATCAGCAGCATCAGAGCTTGGAGAAGCCTAGTTACCGTGACTAAACAGTCACGTGAAATTTGACTGTGGTCATGACTCATGACCGCCGGCGGTAACACGGTCACCGTAACAGCGCTAGCCAGGCGCACCAGCATGTGTCAAGAACTGCAACGCTGCTGGGGTTTTCAAGCTCAACAGTTTCCCGTGTGTATCAAGAATGGTTCATCACCCAAAGGACATCCAGCCAACTTGAGACAACTGTGGGAAGCATTGGAATCAACTTGGGCCAGCATCCCTGTGGAACGCCTGACACCTTGTAGAGTCCACGCCCCGACAAACTGAGGCTGTTCTGAGTCCAAAAGGGGGGAGGGCGCATCTCAATATTAGGAAGGTTTTCTTAATGTTTTTTTTACACTCAGTGTAGATCTTTAATCCTAATTGAAAGTCTAATAAGATCCATTCAGTCAAATGTTTCTACGCTTCGTTTAGTTTACTTTGGGTTTTGTACATCAGCTTCAAACAGCTGGAAATATTTTAGGAAATGACAGCACGCCCCATCCACGTCGACGGTGCGGCAGTGGAGCAGATCGAAAGCTTCAAGTTCCTCGGTGTACAAATCACTAAAGACTTAAAATGGTCCAAACACACACGCAAAGTCGTGAAGGCGCAACAGTGCCTCTTCCCCCTTAAGAGGTTGAAATTTGGCACATGCCGTTACAGAGGGTGGTGCGGACAGCCCAGTACATCATTGGGGCCGAGCTCCCTGCCATCCAGGACCTCTATACTAGGCGGTGTGCAAAGAACGCACAAAAAATCAGATCGGTGTGGAAGAACTTGACTGGCCTGCACAGAGCCCTGAACTCAACCTCATCAAACACCTTTAGGATGAATTGGAACGAGACAGGTGCATGACAATGGTCCATTTTAAAACAAAACTAATTTCACACACATTATTTAGTATATGTAACACCGACTACACACACACACACTATCTCAACAGTAAATACACACACACACAGGGACATCTATAGAGAGGATATGGTCAGTAGGGTGGTGGTCAGTATGTGGTCAGTACGTGGTCAGTGGGGTTGTGGTCAGCATGTGGTCAGTGGGGTTGTGGTCAGTATGTGGTCAGTGGGGTTGTGGTCAGCATGTGGTCAGTGGGGTTGTGGTCAGCATGTGGTCAGTGGGGTTGTGGTCAGCATGTGGTCAGTGGGGTTGTGGACAACTTTTAACAATATTATTCTTGTCCGATGTATTTGTATTTTTGACTTGTCCAGGACAAGAGGACAAGCGTTAATGTCAAGCCCTGTCCTATCCCCATAGTAGGAAAGTAGAAACGATTAAAATACTTACTGGCTCATTTAAACTGTGGCCATCAAGACTGTTTTTAACACAGATGGCATTTAGAATCGGTTGCTCAATGATTGGGTTCTAAAAGCATGTTTCACTCCAGAAGCAGGAGGAGCTGCAGCATCAGAGATAGTCTATGTGTATGCTGTGAGGAGCTGCAGCAGCAGAGATAGTCTGTGTGTATGCTGTGAGGAGCTGCAGCAGCAGAGATAGTCTGTGTGTATGCTGTGAGGAGCTGCAGCAGCAGAGAGAGTCTATGTGTATGCTGTGAGGAGCTGCAGCAGCAGAGAGAGTCTGTGTGTATGCTGTGAGGAGCTGCAGCAGCAGAGAGAGTCTATGTGTATGCTGTGAGGAGCTGCAGCAGCAGAGATAGTCTGTGTGTATGCTGTGAGGAGCTGCAGCAGCAGAGAGAGTCTGTGTGTATGCTGTGAGGAGCTGCAGCAGCAGAGAGAGTCTATGTGTATGCTGTGAGGAGCTGCAGCAGCAGAGATAGTCTGTGTGTATGCTGTGAGGAGCTGCAGCAGCAGAGATAGTCTGTGTGTATGCTGTGAGGAGCTGCAGCAGCAGAGAGAGTCTATGTGTATGCTGTGAGGAGCTGCAGCAGCAGAGATAGTCTGTGTGTATGCTGTGAGGAGCTGCAGCAGCAGAGATAGTCTGTGTGTATGCTGTGAGGAGCTGCAGCAGCAGAGATAGTCTGTGTGTATGCTGTGAGGAGCTGCAGCAGCAGAGATAGTCTGTGTGTATGCTGTGAGGAGCTGCAGCAGCAGAGATAGTCTGTGTGTATGCTGTGAGGAGCTGCAGCAGCAGAGAGAGTGTGTGTATGCTGTGAGGAGCTGCAGCAGCAGAGATAGTCTGTGTGTATGCTGTGAGGAGCTGCAGCAGCAGAGATAGTCTGTGTGTATGCTGTGAGGAGCTGCAGCAGAGACAATCTGTATGCTGTGTGATATAGGCTACATAACGACTAACGAAAATACACGCACCAATTTCATTACAAAAAATTATGCTAATTAACCTGTAGACTGATAAGCATGACCGGTCAAATGTATTTCCATCAACGAAGAGGCAAAAAAGCGTTATTTTGCAGTGGGATTTTCTTTTCCTTCTCCCGGACAATTAGCCGGTAGCAATTTTATTTAAAAATCGGCTTTTCATTCATTTTCTACCAGCCAAAAGCTGGCTGTTACCGGCTAACGGATACCCTAACGCACACTAAGAAATACTCCCCAACTTTCACTATCAATCCACTAAGAGAGATACTCCCCAACTTTCACTATCAATCCACTAAGAGAGATACTCCCCAACTCTCACTATCAATCCACTAAGAGAGATACTCCCCAACTCTCACTATCAATCCACTAAGAGAGATACTCCCCAACTCTCACTATCAATCCACTAAGAGAGATACTCCCCAACTTTCACTATCAATCCACTAAGAGAGATACTCCCCAACTCTCACTATCAATCCACTAAGAGAGATACTCCCCAACTCTCACTATCAATCCACTAAGAGAGATACTCCCCAACTCTCACTATCAATCCACTAAGAGAGATACTCCCCAACTCTCACTATCAATCCACTAAGAGAGATACTCCCAACTTTCACTATCAATCCACTAAGAGAGATACTCCCCAACTCTCACTATCAATCCACTAAGAGAGATACTCCCCAACTCTCACTATCAATCCACTAAGAGAGATACTCCCCAACTCTCACTATCAATCCACTAAGAGAGATACTCCCCAACTCTCACTATCAATCCACTAAGAGAGATACTCCCCAACTCTCACTATCAATCCACTAAGAGAGATACTCCCCAACTCTCACTATCAATCCAATAGTTCTGATGACGAACTCCGCTGAAGAACTGACTGCTGGATAAGTACTACGACACATGAGAGTTACTGACTGAAAACAGATTCTAGGTTCAAACTGCTTCTGGTAAAGAAGAGGATAGTGGGAAGAGAGAGGGGGTAGTGGGAAGAGAGAGGGGGTAGTGGGAAGAGAGAGGGGGTAGTGGGAAGAGGGGGATAGGGGAAGAGAGAGGGGGTAGTGGGAAGAGAGAGGGGGTAGTGGGAAGAGAGAGGGGGAGAGAGAGAGGGGTAGTGGGAAGAGAGAGGGGGTAGTGGGAAGAGAGAGGGGTAGTGGGAAGAGAGAGGGGGTAGTGGGAAGAGAGAGGGGGTAGTGGGAAGAGAGAGGGGGTAGTGGGAAGAGAGGGGGTAGTGGGAAGAGAGAGGGGGTAGTGGGAAGAGAGAGGGGGTAGTGGGAAGAGAGAGGGGTAGTGGGAAGAGAGAGGGGTAGTGGGAAGAGAGAGGGGGATAGTGGGAAGAGAGAGGGGTAGTGGGAAGAGAGAGGGGGTAGTGGGAAGAGAGAGGGGGTAGTGGGAAGAGAGAGGGGGTAGTGGGAAGAGAGAGGGCGAGAGAGGATAGGGGATTTCCGGTGGTGGTGTATTTTGAGAAGCAGCTGCAGGTCTCTGACGGTATGAATGTTGCGTCAGAGAGAGAGAGGAACACTCCTATTACACTGCACACACACCGATTGGACTATACTGACGTACACTCTGTGGCAAGTAAAGGTTACTGCAAGCTTCACTCTGTCGCTCTACGTACCTGCACGTGGCTGGAGTGGGATTTGTGGAACCGCAGACACCTTTTGGTAACATGATGTCCCACTCCCATTAACAAGGGGGTGACAGCAACGTTTGTTCTTTATGTCAGTTCATTATGTAAAAGCAAGGAAGAGACGCCTTCCCTTGCTAGTAGTAGCTAGCTGGCAGCCTGGCTAGCTGGCTTTAGCCTGGCTAAAAACATAGCAAGGAAGAGACGCCTTCCCTTGCTAGTAGTAGCTAGCTGGCAACCTGGCTAGCTGGCTTTAGCCTGGCTAAAAACATAGCAAGGAAGAGACGCCTTCCCTTGCTAGTAGTAGCTAGCTGGCAGCCTGGCTAGCTGGCTTTAGCCTGGCTAAAAACATAGCAAGGAAGAGACGCCTTCCCTTGCTAGTAGTAGCTAGCTGGCAGCCTGGCTAGCTGGCTTTAGCCTGGCTAAAAACATAGCAAGGAAGAGACGCCTTCCCTTGCTAGTAGTAGCTAGCTGGCAGCCTGGCTAGCTGGCTTTAGCCTGGCTAAAAACATAGCAAGCTAGCTAGACGTTTTAGCTTCCCACATCTTCATGTAAAATAATTAGATTTACTATATAAAATGCCCAGGCAGATATTATTCTACTTGCCGGTGTAACCTAAAACTTTATCACAGTTTAATATGCTGCTTGTGTATTCATTCCCATATCAGCTAAAAATAGAATGTTTTGGTCATGGAGAAGTGCAGGCTCCATACAGCAGGTTTTACCATGTCACAATACCCTGGAATCACTGTTATTACTTCTAAACAAAAATCCTGAAATAAACCTCCCCCCCCACACACACACACACATACATACAGTTGAAGTCGGAAGTTTACATACACTTAGGTTGGAGTCATTAAAACTTGTTTTTCAACCTCTCCACAAATGTCTTGTTAACAAACTATAGTTTTGGCAAGTCGGTTAGGACATCTACTTTGTGCATGACACAAGTAATTTTTCCAACAACTGTTTACAGACAGATTATTTCACTTATAATTCACTGTATCACAATTCCAGTGGGTCAGAAGTTTACATACACTAAGTTGACTGTGCCTTTAAACAGCTTGGAAAATTCCAGAATATATGATGTCATGGTTTTAGAAGCTTCTGATAGGCTAATTGACATCGTTTGAGTCAATTGGAGGTTACCTGTGGATGTATTTCAAGGCCTACCTTCAAACTCAGTGCCTCTTTGCTTGACATCATGGGAAAATCTAAAGAAATTAGCCAAGACCTCAGAAAAGAAATTGTAGACCTCCACAAGTCTGGTTCATCCTTGGGAGCAATTTCCAAACGCCTGAAGGTACCACGTTCATCTGTACAAACAATAGTACGCAAGTATAAACACCATGGGACCACGCAGCCGTCATACCGCTCAGGAAGGAGACGCGTTCTGTCTCCTAGAGATAAATGTACTTTAGTGCGAAAAGTGCAAATCAATCCCAGAACAAAAGCAAAGGACCCTGTGAAGATTCTGGAGGAAACAGGTACAAAAGTATCTATATCCACAGTAAAGCGAGTCCTATATCGACATAACCTGAAAGGCCGCTCAGCAAGGAAGAAGCCACTGCTCCAAAACCGCCATAAAAAAAGCCAGACTACGGTTTGCAACTGCACATGGGGACAAAGATCGTACTTTTTGGAGAAATGTCCTCTGGTCTGATGAAACAAAAATAGAACTGTTTGGCCATAATGACCATCGTTATGTTTGGAGGAAAAAGGGGGGCACTTGCAAGCCGAAGAACACCATCCCAACCGTGAAGCATGGGGGTGGCAGCATCATGCTGTGGGGGTGCTTTGCTGCAGGAGGGACTGGTGCACTTCACAAAATAGATGGCATCATGAGGAAGGAAAATGATGTGGATATATTGAGGGCAACATCTCAAGACATCAGTCAGGAAGTTAAAGCTTGGTCGCAAATGGGTCTTCCAAATGGACAATGACCCCAAGCATACTTCCAAAGTTGTGGCAAAATGGCTTAAGGACAACAAAGTCAAGGTATTGGAGTGGCGATCACAAAGCCCTGACCTCAATCCTATAGAACATTTGTGGGCAGAACTGAAAAAGCGTGTGCGAGCAAGGAGGCCTACAAACCTGACTCAGTTACACCAGCTCTGTCAGGAGGAAAGGCCAGAACTCCCCCGGAGTTGCCTCTTCACTGTTGAGACTGGTGTTTTGCAGGTACTCTTTAATGAAGACTTTTCACATTGAGACAGGAACTGTTCAAAACAACTGGGAACTCGGAAATCTCCGACTTCAGTGTGTTCAAGACAACTAGACACTCTGAAAAAAAACAAGCTCAGTGTAGGAAAAATCGCTTTGAACGGCCATCCAACTCGGAATTTCAACTCGGGAACTCTGGCCTCTTTTAGCGATTCAACCTTTTTTACGAGTTCCTAGTAGTCTTCAAAGCAACATAAAACCCATGGTAGGCTCCCCTTCGCAAGCTCATATCTGTGTGAAGCTGGATTCGGTGCTCTCGTCTACATTAAAACCAAATCTCGATCCAGGTTGGCTGTGACAGCAGAGATGAGGTGCGCATTGTCGACCACGCCCCCTGACTGAGAAGCGCTGACGTGACATGCATCAAGCACACCCATCTAATTAGTGGAGATAACATACATTATGTTAGACTAATTGACGGTCATAGCACCACATTAACAAGTAAACACTGACACACACATCCGGATTGCCTCTGAAGCTAAGCAGAGTCGGTCCTGGTTGGTCCCTGGATGGGAGACCAGATGCTGCTGGAAGTGGTGTTGGAGGTCAGTAGGAGGCACTCTGTCCTCTGGTCTAAAAAATATCACACTGACTTCTGTCAGTCTTGATCTGGTGGTGACTGTAGCCTGTAGCCTGTCTTGGGTCTGGTATAGTCTGGTGGTGACTGTAGTCTGTCTTGGGTCTGGTATAGTCTGGTGGTGACTGTAGTCTGTAGCCTGTCTTGGGTCTGGTATAGTCTGGTGGTGACTGTAGTCTGTAGCATGTCTTGGGTCTGGTATAGTCTGGTGGTGACTGTAGTCTGTAGCCTGTCTTGGGTCTGGTATAGTCTGGTGGTGACTGTAGTCTGTAGCCTGTCTTGGGTCTGGTATAGTCTGGTGGTGACTGTAGTCTGTAGCCTGTCTTGGGTCTGGTATAGTCTGGTGGTGACTGTAGTCTGTCTTGGGTCTGGTATAGTCTGGTGGTGACTGTAGTCTGTAGCCTGTCTTGGGTCTGGTATAGTCTGGTGGTGACTGTAGTCTGTAGCCTGTCTTGGGTCTGGTATAGTCTGGTGGTGACTGTAGTCTGTAGCCTGTCTTGGGTCTGGTATAGTCTGGTGGTGACTGTAGTCTGTAGCCTGTCTTGGGTCTGGTATAGTCTGGTGGTGACTGTAGTCTGTAGCCTGTCTTGGGTCTGGTATAGTCTGGTGGTGACTGTAGTCTGTCTTGGGTCTGGTATAGTCTGGTGGTGACTGTAGTCTGTAGTCTGTCTTGGGTCTGGTATAGTCTGGTGGTGACTGTAGTCTGTAGTCTGTCTTGGGTCTGGTATAGTCTGGTGGTGACTGTAGTCTGTCTTGGGTCTGGTATAGTCTGGTGGTGACTGTAGTCTGTAGCCTGTCTTGGGTCTGGTATAGTCTGGTGGTGACTGTAGTCTGTAGCCTGTCTTGGGTCTGGTATAGTCTGGTGGTGACTGTAGTCTGTAGCCTGTCTTGGGTCTGGTATAGTCTGGTGGTGACTGTAGTCTGTAGCCTGTCTTGGGTCTGGTATAGTCTGGTGGTGACTGTAGTCTGTCTTGGGTCTGGTATAGTCTGGTGGTGACTGTAGTCTGTAGCCTGTCTTGGGTCTGGTGGTGACTGTAGTTTGTAGTAAAATCTATTTAATTGTTGTGTTTATATTTTGTACAGTGTAAATAAGCTAGCATTTATGAAGCCAGCAAACACATTCCTCACACGCTAGGAACGTAGTTCCTCCAATGTTTAATAAAAATGTGCCTCGCTCCCAAAAAACACGTTTTCTGGAGACTTTTGGGCAGAGTGATGACGTCGCCCACTGTATGTGCTTTCAGTAGCCTGACTGCCTCCAGATTGGGGAGAAATCCTCACACAATACGTCCCTGACCACCTGACGTGGTCAGCCAGATCTGAACACAATCTGACCACAATGCAACTTTTGTGCGTCTAGACCAGTCTTTTCAATGCGCTCTTCATATTCTAATAGCAGAAGTCGCATGTAAGTTTAAAGTGTAGACAGCTGTCTAGACCCAGTCTCCAACTTCAGCGTTCAAGGCAACTGGAAATTCAGGAAAAAACAAGCTCTGACAGATTTTTTTTTAAAATGGTCATCCAACTCGGAATTCGAAGTCGGAAACTCTGGCATCTTTCTAGAGCTCCGACTTTCCGACCTGAAGATCACCGACATCATGATTGAACCTTGTTTTTCCCCCGAGTTACCAGTTGTCTTGAAAGCACCATAAAACTCATGGTAGGCTTCCCTTTGCCAGCTCATATCTGTGTGAAGCTGGAGTCAGTGCTCTCATCGCTGCTGTCACATCCAACCTGGATCGATATTCGGTTTTAATGCAGAGGAGAGCATTGAATCCAGCTTCACACATATATGAGCTAGCGAAGGGTAGGTTACCATGAGTTTCATGGTGCTTTGAAGACAACTGGGAACTGAAAAATATGAGGTCAAATCATGACATCAGTGATCTTCGGGTCGGGGCTCTAGAAAGACGCCCGAGTTCGATTTGGAATTCCGAGTTGGATGACCTTTCAAAACAAATTTTCCCAGCCGGAGCGCGTTTCTTCACCCCCGAGTTCCCAGTTGTTTGAACGCGGCAACAAAAGCACCAAAAGACATACACTGACGCCATCATGATGAATTGTTTATGATTTCAGAAGAGTAACTTAGCTGATGTTTTGATCATCTTCCCCGCAGACCAACACATACAGTTATCAGTGAAACTTGCTAACAAAGCCCCTTGCATGACAACTATGACTAAAAAGGTTTATATCGTGTACGAATTTATATCATTAGCCAGCTAACTAGATGGGCCCCTTCTACGTGTTAGCTAGCTAACTGGAAGGCTAGCACAGTCTGTTGGTCTGTAATGCCAGCATTTCGAAATACATAACCGGTTATACTAGTTAGTTTCTCTGAAGCTAGACTAGTTAGTTGGCACTCGAGGGCCACAAGATAGCTACCTAGCTAAGTCTACACATTCTACATTTATGCTAGCTAACTAGCTAGTTAGCTAACAAATAAGTGAAACTTTAGAAATACGTCAGGCATAATGTACCCGAACAAACTGGTTAGTTTGTGACTAACATGTATTTGTAACGTTAAACGAACCATTTAGTACACTAACTGGTTAGTTTGGAGAGTTCAGCAAACTTGCGGAGTGGGCCTTTTTGTTAGCTACTAGCTAACAAACTAGCTATTTAGCAAACGTCAGTTATCATCTTGACAGTTTACACAGCTAGCTAGCTAGCTAGCTACTGGTGGTGGTTTGTTAGCGAGATAATTTGACACCGCAGAATCCATACAGCTGTGTCCCAGTAGTGTTGACACCCCCAGAGACCCAGACCAGAGCCCTGTCCCGGCCGCTGTGTTGACACCCCCTGCCCCAGACCCCTGCAGTTGGCCGCTCACCTATGGTGGAGATGAAGGTGGTGTTGAAGGCGTCGTCTGAGAATCGGAACAGCACGCAGGTCTTCCCCACGCCCGAGTCACCGATCAGCAGGAGCTTGAAGAGCAGGTCGTAGGTCTTCTTCGCCATCGAGAGACAAGTTGTGTTCGCCGGACAGAGCAGAAACTATCTACAGCAGGTCTAGCGCCAGCCCGAGTTACAAGCAGAGGAACGATCTGAGTTATGTTGATATCTAGCTGGCTAGTTAGCTATATACCGCCAGGGGTAGCGTGTCGCAACAGTAAGTAGCTAATGTTTTTTCCGAAGCAGAACGGTTTCTCTTACAGCATTTGAATTAAAAAACACAAAATAATATTCTCCCGTGTGATTCCCTTTTTCCAATCTTTCTTTCTCTCACACTGTCGGGACAAAATGGCTCCCCTCCCCGACTTACTATTTCTTCAAACTACCAGCGAGCTCATTAACATTATTGGCATACCCCGTCATTACAACCGCCTCAGGACTTGCGATCAAGAAGAACTAGAAAATTTCGGAGGTTAAAAGTGTGTCAATTAACGATCTTTTAACCAGTTATTTGTTTTGTCGATGATTACACCCCAAAACCTTCGAATGCAGGCACCACCGCGACACCCTAGTTTACAGACGCCTGTTTGCCGCCCCTTCTGTCAAAATCTCGCTCGGTGATTGGCTCACATCACTGCTTTTCAAATATACAGCTGAACCCGATTGGTCAGATTGTCAACATCAAGGAGTAAAAAGGCATAACTTAGGTTAACATGTAGAAAGGGCAAATGTTACTGCATGGCCATTCCGGAACCCTCCAAGGCTCGGACTCTCCGTTCCACTACAGATAGAACAATAAGACAGATATTTCACCGGATGTGGCGCAGTGGTCTAAGGCATCGCAGTGCTAGCTGTGCCACTAGAGACCCTGGTTCGAATCCAGGCTCTGTCGTAGCCGGACGCGACCGGGAGACCCATGGGGCGGTGCACAATTGTCCCAGGGTAGGGGAGGGAATGGCCGGCAGTAGCTCAGTTGGTAGAGCATGGTGTTTGCAACGCCAGGGTTGTGGGTTCGATTCCCACGGGGGGCCAGTATGAAAAAAAATTAAAAATAATAATGTATGCACTCACTACCTGTAAGTCGCTCTGGATAAGAGCGTCTGCTAAATGACTAAAATGTCAAATGTAACGTGTAAATGTGAAGCATCCGGTTGGTGTTTCCCCTCACTACCAAATATGGTGGTGAGAGGAAGCCAAATATAAGGCTAGTGGCCGGCAGTGGGAGAAGATGGAGCGAGATGGATTTTGGGCGACATTCTTGATCTCAATAGTGTTTTCTGTTTCCAAAACTAAAATATGTTACGCACAGAATGGACAAAGTTTTCTAGACTTTACCCTTTGCCAAAGTTTCTTAAAAATGGCGTTGTTTAGAAGGAGCGCAAGGGCGAATTGAGTTATTGCACACGAGCACGTCACAGAGTAGGCGTTCCCTAACGGAAATATGCAAATATATGGTAGAGCGCGCCAATAGGCGCTCCCTAGCTCGTGCTTGGCTCCGCCCACCTCCTTGCTTGTTCTGCCCACTATGATTCATTTGTTCCCATTGGAAACAACAGGCTGGTTATTTATTTAAAAAAATCTTTGGATCCACTGGTGGAAATATAACTTTTTTAAAATCCAAAATGGCCGCCGGTTTCAGTCCGTGCTTGTCCGGGTGTGTTTGCTAGCTGGTTGGTGGCTGGCCAGAGGTTTGACGATCCCAGCTGTGAGTCAAGCTGAGTGATGTCATACATTCTCCTGTACATGTAGTGGGTGTTACCCATCACTCTAAATGCTGCTACTTTAGTACAGTTTCAGTACTTTCCATGGGGCACTGAGTTGTATTATTATTCAGACCAATAATAACATATCAAACATAACAAGAATATTTTTCATTTCCCTCTTTTCTAAACAGACAGTGTCTGGGGTGTCTTGTTTCAACACAAGAATGCCATTTTAAAAAACAGAACTGTTTCTTTGGGTTTGTTCCATCATGCCCAACTCATCACTCTGACAACAGGAAGTAGACTTAATTTCAGCAGATCCATTATATTGACCAGATACTCAAGTGGCCACTCTAACAAAGAAAATAAATGGGAGGAGGCAAGATCAGGTGCGGCCATTCTAGCCAATAATGAGGGCAGATACGCGTGTGAACAACAGGCGCAACTCCAATATAAAGTGTTTTTTCTCAAAGTTGCCGGGATGTCACGTGTCCTATGTATCAGTACCCTCGTAACAACCTAAGCATTATGGAACTTATAATCGATCAAATACGCCATACGTAGCAAATAAGGCATACAAATTTTTGTTAGCCAAATTCGACACTTTTATTGACCTCCATACAAATAATCCTCGCTTGGTGAGCCCAAAAACACGCCACCTACTGAAGAAGACACATTTTTGGCCCAGTTATCCCTCGCGCTTCACCTCTTCCTCTCTGGCTTCACTCACTTACTGACTAGTGATGGAAAGTTCGCTCTTCTTTATTGTTTTTATTTAATCAATTTTTTAGGGGGTAGATCAGTTTTAATATTGCAGATAGATTGTAGCTTCCATTAATGTAATTGTTTGCATCATTTCCAATCCCCCATATATATATTTTTTTCTTTAAAAAAAAGTATATTTCCTTTATTATTTTCCCCTAACCCCACCACCCCTTCCCTAATTGGAGTAAACTAATGGACAACAATACTTAGGCTTCTACTTCCAGCTTATACATACTATATACATTTTACGGACAAGGTATATTTTACATTAGTTACAGTGGCTTGCGAAAGTATTCACCCCCTTTGGCATTTTTCCTATTTTGTTGCCTTACAACCTGGAATTAAAATTGATTTTTTGGGGGGGTTTGTATCATTTGATTTACACAACACGCCTACCTATTTGAAGATGCAAAATATGTTTTATTGTGAAACAAACAATAAATAAGACAAAAAAACAGAAAACTTGAGCGTGCAAAACTATTCACCCCACCAAAGTCAATACTTTGTAGAGCCACCTTTTGCAGCAATTACAGCTGCAAGTCTCTTGGGGTATGTCTCTATAAGCTTGGCACATCTAGCCACTGGGATTTCTGCCCATTCTTCAAGGCAAAACTGCTCCAGCTCCTTCAAATTGGATGGGTTCCGCTGGTGGACAGCAATCTTTAAGTCATACCACAGATTCTCAATTGGATTGAGGTCTGGGCTTTGACTAGGCCATTCTAAGACATTTAAAATATGTCCCCTTAAACCACTCAAGTGTTGCTTTAGCAGTATGCTTAGGGTCATTGTCCTGCTGGAAGGTGAACCTCCATCCCAGTCTCAAATCTCTGGAAGACTGAAACAGGTTTCCCTCAAGAATTTCCCTGTATTTAGCGCCATCCATCATTCCTTCAATTCTGACCAGTTTCCCAGTCCCTGACGATGAAAAACACTCCACAGCATGATGCTGCCACCACCATGCTTCACAGTGGGGATGGTGTTCTTGGGGTGATGAGAGGTGTTGGGTTTGCGCCAGACATAGCGTTTTCCTTGATGGCCAAAAAGCTCAATTTTAGTCTCATCTGACCAGAGTACCTTCTTCCATATGTTTGGGGCGTCTCCCACATGCCTTTTGGTGAACACCAAATGTGTTAGCTTATTTTTCTCTTTCAGCAATGGCTTTTTTCTGGCCACTCTTCCGTAAAGCCCAGCTCTGTGGCGTGTACGGCTTAAAGTGGTCCTATGGACAGATACTCCAATCTCCGCTGTGGAGCTTTGCAGCTCCTTCAGGGTTATCTTTGGTCTCTTTGTTGCCTCTCTGATTAATGCCCTCCTTGCCTGGTCCGTGAGTTTTGGTGGGCGGCCCTCTCTTGGCAGGTTTGTTGTGGTGCCATATTCTTTAAATTTTTTAATAATGGATATAATGGTGCTCCGTGGGATGTTCAAAGTTTCGGATATGTTTTTATAACCCAACCATGATCTGTACTTCTCCACTACTTTGTCCCTGACCTGTTTGGAGAGCTCCTTGGTCTTCATGGTGCCGCTTGCTTGGTGGTGCCCCTTGCTTAGTGGTGTTGCAGACTCTGGGGCCTTTCAGAACAGGTGTATATATACTGAGATCATGAGACAGATCATGTGACACTTAGATTGCACACAGGTGGACTTTATTTAACTAATTATGTGACTTCTGAAGGTAATTGGTTGCACCAGATCTTATTTAGGGGCTTCATAGCAAAGGGGGTGAATACATATGCACGCACCACTTTTCCGTTATTTTTTTCATTTCACTTCACCAATTTGGACTATTTTGTGTATGTCCATTACATTAAATACACATAAAAATCCATTTAAATTACAGGTTGTAATGCAACAAAATAGGAAAAACACCAAGGGGGATGAATACTTTATCCTATCCCAGGTATTCCTTAAAGAGGTGGGGTTTCAAATGTCTCCGGAAGGTGGTGAGTGACTCCGCTGTCCTGGCGTCGTGAGGGAGCTTGTTCCACCATTGGGGTGCCAGAGCAGCGAACAGTTTTGACTGGGCTGAGCGGGAACTATGCTTCCGCAGAGGAAGGGGAGCCAGCAGGCCAGCAGGCCAGAGGTGGATGAACGCAATGCCCTCGTTTGGGTGTAGGGACTGATCAGAGCCCGAAGGTACAGAGGTGCCGTTCCCCTCACTGCTCCATAGGCAAGCACCATGGTCTTGTAACGGATGCGAGCTTCAACTGGAAGCCAGTGGAGTGTGCGGAGGAGGGGGGTGACGTGAGAGAACTTGGGAAGGTTGAACACCAGACGGGCTGCGGCATTCTGGATGAGTTGTAAGGGTTTAATGGCACAGGCAGGGAGGCCAGCCAACAGCGAGTTGCAGTAATCCAGACGGGAGATGACAAGTGCCTGGATTAGGACCTGTGCCGCTTCCTGTGTAAGGCAGGGTCGTACTCTCCGAATGTTGTAGAGCATGAACCTGCAGGAGCGGGTCACCGCCTTGATGTTAGCGGAGAACGACAGGGTGTTGTCCAGGGTCACGCCAAGGCTCTTCGCACTCTGGGAGGAGGACACAACGGAGTTGTCAACCGTGATGGCGAGATCATGGAACGGGCAGTCCTTCCCCGGGAGGAAGAGCAGCTCCGTCTTGCCAGGGTTCAGCTTGAGGTGGTGATCCGTCATCCATACTGATATGTCTGCCAGACATGCAGAGATGCGATTCGCCACCTGGTTATCAGAAGGGGGAAAGGAGAAGATTAGTTGTGTATCGTCAGCGTAGCAGGTTGTTGGGCGGCCTGCAGTCACAAGTCGCAGGATTTTATCTGGAGAGAGAGGGGAGAAAGAAGTCAAAGCATAGGGTAGGGCAGTGTGAGTAGGACCAGCAGTGTCATTAGACTTAACAAACGAGGATCGGATGTCGTCAACCTTCTTTTCAAAGTGGTTGACGAAGTCATCCACAGAGAGAGAGGAGGGGGGGAGGATTCAGGAGGGAGGAAAATGTGGCAAAGAGCTTCCTAGGGTTAGAGGCAGATGCTTGGAATTTAGAGTGGTAGAAAGTGGCCTTAGCAGCAGAAACAGATGAAGAAAATGTAGAGAGGAGGGAGTGAAAAGATGCCAGGTCGGCAGGGAGTTTAGTTTTCTTCCATTTCCGCTCCGCTGCCCGGAGCTCTGTTCTGTGAGCTCGCAATGAGTCATCAAGCCACGGAGCTGGAGGGGAGGACCGAGCCGGCCGGGAGGATAGGGGACACAGAGAGTCAAAGGATGCAGAAAGGGAGGAGAGGAGGGTTGAGGAGGCAGAATCAGGAGATTGGAGGGAGAAGGATTGAGCAGAGGGAAGAGATGATAGGATGGAAGAGGAGAGAGTAGTGGGAGAGAGAGAGCGAAGGTTGCGGCGGCGCATTACCATCTGTGTAGGGGCAGAGTGAGTAGTGTTGGAGGAGAGCGAGAGAGAAAAGGAAACAAAGTAGTGGTCGGAGACATGGAGGGGAGTTGCAGTGAGATTAGTAGAAGAGCAGCATCTAGTAAAGATGAGGTCAAGCGTATTGCCTGCCTTGTGAGTAGGGGGGGACGGTGAGAGGGTGAGGTCAAAAGAGGAGAGGAGTGGAAAGAAGGAGGCAGAGAGAAATGAGTCAAATGTGGACATAGGGAGGTTGAAATCCCCCAAAACTGTGAGGGGTGAGCCACAAATACAGATGTGCCAAGCTTGTAGCGTCATACCCAAGACGACTCGAGGCTGTAATTGTTGCCAAAGGTGCTTCAACAAAGTACTGAGTAAAGGGTCTGAATACTTATGTACATTTGATATTTCAGTTTTATTTTTTTATTTTTGTGCTAAAATTTATAAAAACCTGTTTTTGCTTTGTCATTATGGGGTGATGTGTGTAGATTGATGAGGGGGAAACAATTTAATCAATTTTAGAATAAGGCTGTAAAGTAATAAGGCTGTAAAGTAACAAAATGTAGAAAAAGTCAAGGGGTCTGAATACTTTTCCGAATGCACTGTATATATATATATATATATACATTTGCTCATTCTGATATTTCTTTATTTCTTTCTTTAAATGTTTGGATTATGTGTGTATTGTTTTGTATTGCTAGGTGTTGTTACTGTACTGTTGGAGCTATAAACACAAGCGTTTCGCTGCACCTGCGATAACATCTGCAAATCTGTGTATGGGACCAATAAACTTGATTTGTAATAACTTAATAATAGTGTAGAACTCCATTTCCCGGCGTTCTGCAGTGGGTGTGGCTGAATGAGGTAATGATGTGTGTGTGTGTGTGTGTGTGTGTGTGTGTGTGTGTGTGTGCGTGCGTCTGTGTGTGTGTGTGTGTGTGTGTGTGTGTGTGTGTGTGTGTCCTCTCTCGTTAACACAGCTTTGAATGAGCCGCAGCATCTCTGCTCTGGGTGTAGCTCCGGGCACCAATGAAAAACCGTTGATAAGTGTTTTATTGACCGGGACGTGTGAAGGCGGAGCTGGCTTTATTACCGAATGAACCCCAGATAACGGACAGACAAACAAACGGACAGAATGCACCCGTGAGGTGTGTTTAATACCGCCATTTAACGCGAGCTGTTCTGTGGATTAAATTATATTGTTGACGGTGAGAAACACACGGATGGATTAGTTTAACAATGAGAATATAATATCAAAAAAATTATTGTATAATAATCTATATGAGATGGCCCGGTGGGGATCCTGCCAGAGAGATTTTAGATGAAAACAGACAGAGACAGAATGATAAACTGTGGGACCAACGGCAGGTTATGAATATTAATATTATTGATAAATAGGCTCATTTAATGTTATTGTAAACAGGCTAATTTGTCATTAGCATGGCGGGACAGTGTTAAACTATTATCTTCCAGTCAGATAGGACTACTGTTTCACTCTGTTACCTACTCTATATTTGACTGTTGGACTACACAAAGAACTAGTCAGTTAATTAATAATGACATGATAATAACATGGTAATGAGGCTTATGAATTTGTTTGGTTAGCACCATTGTGTTAAATTCAGTACTAGGCCAGCAAGTGATACATCAGGCTACAATATCCCAGTAGGATCAATACCTGGTAAATACCAGAAAAAAACTGTGTCTGGTAAGGAGAAAGAGATTAACTGATAATAACAAATGTTAATTTCTATAAATCTATAATAATAGTTAACTGATAGCCAGTTCAGATGTCTAAGGTAAAGAGTAGTGAGACGGTGAAGGTAGTGGTCCGCTGTCGACCATTAAACCGGAAAGAGGCGGCTGCGGCTGGGGTTACCGGGACACCAGGAGGAAGGGGCGGGATCGTAGAGATGGACGTACATCTGGGTCAGGTGGTCTTACGGAACCCACGAGCTCCGTCCGGCGAGCCGCAGAAGACGTTTACATTCGACTCTGTGTACGACACATCATCTAAACAACGTGACCTGTACGATGAGACGGTACGCCCACTGATCGACTCGGTCCTGGACGGGTTTAATGGAACAATCTTTGCCTACGGCCAGACAGGCACCGGAAAGACCTATACCAGGGTCTGTGTCCTGTCCTGTCCTATCCGCAGGGAGCGTGGCTAGAGCCAGAGAGCCGGGGCATCATCCCCAACGCCTTCGAGCGCGTCTTCACCACTGAACACCAGTACCTGGTCAGAGCCTCTTACCTGGAGATCTACCGAGAGGAGATCAGGGATCTATATAACAGACTATAACAGACTATAACAGGCTATAACAGACTATAACAGGCTATAACAGACTATAACAGACTATAACAGGTTATGACAGACTATAACAGGCTATAACAGGCTATAACAGGCTATAACAGACTATAACAGACTATAACAGGCTATAACAGACTATAACAGACTATGACAGACTATAACAGGCTATAACAGACTATAACAGGCTATAACAGACTATAACAGGCTATAACAGACTATAACAGGCTATAACAGGCTATAACAGGCTATAACAGACTATAACAGGCTATAACAGACTATAACAGACTATAACAGGCTATAACAGACTATAACAGGCTATAACAGGCTATAACAGACTATAACAGACTATAACAGACTATAACAGGCTATAACAGGCTATAACAGACTATAACAGGCTATAACAGACTATAACAGGCTATAACAGACTATAACAGACTATAACAGGCTATAACAGGCTATAACAGACTATAACAGACTATAACAGGCTATAACAGGCTATAACAGGCTATAACAGGCTATAACAGGCTATAACAGACTATAACAGGCTATAACAGACTATAACAGACTATAACAGGCTATAACAGGCTATAACAGACTATAACAGGCTATAACAGACTATAACAGACTATAACAGGCTATAACAGACTATAACAGGCTATAACAGGCTATAACAGACTATAACAGACTATAACAGACTATAACAGGCTATAACAGGCTATAACAGACTATAACAGGCTATAACAGACTATAACAGGCTATAACAGACTATAACAGACTATAACAGGCTATAACAGGCTATAACAGACTATAACAGACTATAACAGGCTATAACAGGCTATAACAGGCTATAACAGGCTATAACAGACTAGGCCGAGGAGGTGTGGGATATCGCCAATACATTCAAGATGGCGCCGACAGCTCTAGCTCCTAAGCAACTTTGCAGTGTTTTGTTTTTTTGTGTGTTTTGTATTTTTGTTTATTTCTTACATTATTAGCCCAGAATTGTTTTAAATGTTATTACATACAGCCGGAAATAACTTTTGGATATCAGAGCGGCAGTAACTCACAATGATTACGACCAGGAATACCACTTTCCCAAATTGGATCCTTTGTTCGTACCCCCCAGGGCAATTGAACTGATTCCAGAGGCTGATCCAAAACACCACCGGCGGTGAAAAGGTATTCGGGGTGGTCTTCTAGTCCGACTTAGGAGGCGCGCACACCATCCACCGCTTCCGAGTATATAACTCGCTAATGTTCAGTCTCTGGATAATAAGGAAGACAAGCTCAGGGCGAGAATCTCCTTCCAGAGAGACATCAGGGATTGCATTGATACATGGTTCACTCAGGATATACTGTCTCTGTCCATTCAGCCAGCTGGGTTCTCAGTACATAGCGCAGACAGGAATAAAGAACTCTCCGGGAAGAAGAAAAGCGGTAGTGTATGTTTCATGATTAACTACTCATAGTGTGATTGTGATAACATACAGAAACTTAAGTCCTTTTGTTCACCCGATCTAGAATACCTCACAATCAAATGCCGATCGTATTACCTCCCAAGATAATTCTCTTCGGTTATAGTCACAGCCATGTACAGTGAGGGGAAAAAAGTATTTGATCCCCTGCTGATTTTGTACGTTTGCCCACTGACAAAGACATAATCAGTCTATAATTTTAATGGTAGGTTTATTTGAACAGTGAGAGACAGAAAACAACCAAAAAATCCAGAAAAACGTATGTCAAAAATGTTATAAATTGATTTTCATTTTAATGAGGGAAATAAGTATTTGACCCCTCTGCAAAACATGACTTAGTACTTGGTGGCAAACCCTTGTTGGCAATCACAGAGGTCAGATGTTTCTTGTAGTTGGCCACCATGTTTGCACACATCTCAGGAGGGATTTTGTTCCACTCCTCTTTGCAGATCTTCTCCAAGTCATTAAGGTTTCGAGGCTGACGTTTGGCAAATCAAACCTTCAGCTCCCTCCACAGATTTTCTATGGTATTGAGGTCTGGAGACTGGCTAGGCCACTCCAGGACCTTAATGTGCTTCTTCTTGAGCCACTCCTTTGTTGCCTTGGCCGTGTGTTTTGGGTCATTGTCATGCTGGAATACCCATCCACGATCCATTTTCAATGCCCTGGCTGAGGGAAGGAGGTTCTCACCCAAGATTTGACGGCACATGGCTCCGTCCATCGTCCCTTTGATGCAGTGAAGTTGTCCTGTCCCCTTAGCAGAAAAACACCCCCAAAGCATAATGTTTTAACCTCCATGTTTGACCGTGGGGATGATGTTCTTGGGGTCATAGGCAGCATGGCCCCTCAAAGAACTACACTGGACTTTATGCAAACTGGAAACCACATATCCTGAGGCCACATTTATTGTAGTTGTTGATTTTAACAAAGCAAATTTGAGGAAAACACTACTGAAATTCTACCAACATATTGACTGTAGCACTCGCTCTGAGAAAACATTGGACCACTGCTACTCAGCTTTTCGAAATGCCTACAAGGCCCTACTGTCACACCCTGGCTCTGGGACTCTATATGTTGAGCCAGGGTGTGTATATTCTATGTGTTGTTGTTCTATGTCGGGATTCTAGTTTTGTATTTCTGTGTTGGCCAGAGTGGTTCCCAATCAGAGGCAACGAGTGTCAGCTGTTGCTGGTTGTCTCTGATTGGGAGCCATATTTATACAGGCTGTTTTCCCACAATAGTTGTGGGATCTTGTTCCGTTTGGTTTGTTCCGTATGGTTTATGTTGTAGCCAAGGACTTCACGTTTCGTTATCGTTTGTTGTTTATCGTGTTTTCATTTAATAAATATAAGTATGTTCGCTCATCACGCTGCGCCTTGGTCCACTCACTCTAACGATCGTGACACCTACCCCGCCCTCCAGGCAAATCTGATCACGACTCAATTTTGCTCCTCCCTTCCTAAAGGCAGAAACTCAAACAGGAAGTACCCATGCTGAGATCTATTCAACGCTGGTCTGACCAGTCAGAATCCATGCTTCAAGATTGTTTTGATCACGTGGAATAGGATATGTTCCTGGTATGAGAATAACATTGACGTAAACACTGACACGGTGACTGAGTTCATCAGGAAGTGTATAGGAGATGTTGTACCAACTGTGACTATTAAAACCTACCCAAACCAAAAACCGTGGATAGATGGCAGCATTCACGCAAAACTGAAAGTACGAACCACTGCATTTAACCATGGCAAGGTGACTGGGAATATGGCCGAATACAAACAGTGTAGTTATTCTCTCCGTAAGGCAATCAAACAGGCAAAACATCAGGACAGAGACAAAGTGGAGTCGCAATTCAACGGCTCAGACACAAGACGTATGTGGCAGGGTCTACAGACAATCACGGACCACAAAGGGAAAACCAGCCACATTGTGGACACCAACGTCTTGCTTCAGGACAAGCTAAACACCTTCTTCGCTCGCTTTGAGGATAACACAGTGCCACCGATGCAGCACGCTACCAAGGACTGTGGGCTCTACTTCTCCGTGGCCAATGTGAGTAATACATTTAAGCGTGTTAACCCTCACAAGGCTGCTGGCCCAGACGGCAACCCTAGCCGCGACCCCAGCTGGTTGGAGTGTTTACGGACATATTCAATCTCTCCCTATCCCAGTCTGCTGTCCCCACTTGCTTCAATATGTCAAAAAAGCAAAGGTAACTGAACTAAGTGACTATCGCCCCGTAGCACTCACTTCTGTCATCAGGAAGTGCTTTGAGAGGCTAGTTAAGGATCATATCACCTCTACCTTACCTGATAACCCACTTCAATTTGCTTACCGCCCCAATAGATTAACAGACGATGCAATCCCCATCGCACTGTACACTGCCCTATCCCATCTGGACAAGAGGAATACCATAGTACCCTCCAACACCATAGTACCCTCCAAGCTCATCATTATGCTCAGGGCCCTGGGTCTCAACCCCGCCCTGTGCAACTGGGTCCTGGACTTCCTGACGGAAGGAAACAACACCTCCACTTCGCTGATCCTTAACACAGGGGCCCCACAAGGGTGCGTGCTCAGCCCCCTCCTGTACTCCCTGTTCACCCATGACTGTGTGGCCAAGCACGCCTCCAACTCAATCATCAAGTTTGCAGACGACACAACAGTAGTAGGCTTGATTTCCAACAATGACGAGACAGCCTAAAGGGAGGAGGTGAGGGCCCTGGGAGTGTGGTGCCAGGAAAATAACCTCTCACTCAATGTCAACAAAACAAAGGAGCTGATCGTGGACTTCAGGAAACAGCAGAGGAAGCACTAGGGTGGCTGGAGTCTTTGATAATTTTTTGCACGCCCCTATCCCGTCAATGTGGATAGGGTCGTGCAAAAAATTATCAAAGACTCCAGCCACCCTAGTCATAGACTGTTCTCTCTGCTACCGCACGGCAAGCAGTACCGGAGCGCCAAGTCTAGGTCCAAAAGCCTTTTTAACAGCTTCTACCCCCAAGCCAGAAGACTCCTGAAAAGCTAATCATGGCTACCCAGACTATTTGCATTGCAAGGCGCAGCGCGATATACGTACATGTTTATTTACTGATAAACACCACGACAAAACAACAAATGAAACGAAACGTGAAGTCCAAGGTAGCATACACACAACATACCTTACAAGGAACAAGATCCCACAACCCACTAGTGCCAATAGGCTGCCTAAGTATGATCCCCAATCAGAGACAACGAGCAACAGCTGCCTCTGATTGGGAACCACAACGGCCAACATAGATCCACATATACTAGAATACAAACATAGAAAATGCACAACAAAGAATATACACACCCTGACTCAACATTTAAGCTGACCGGAGCTGGACTGGGCACCGGTGGAGCGGACTGCTCTGGCTCCGGAGTGGAGCCGCTGACTGGAGCTGAATCAGGCACCGGTGGAGCGGACTACTCTGGCTCCGGAGTGGAGCCGCTGACCAGAGCTGGACTAGACCCCGGTGGAGCGGACTGCTCTGGCTCCGGAGTGGCGCAGCTGACCGGAGCTGGATCAGGCACCGGTGGAGCGGCCTGCTCTGGCTCCGGAGTGGAGCAGTTGACCAGAGCTGGATCAGGCACCGGTGGAGCGGACTGCTCTGGCTCCGGAGTGGAACAGCTGACCGGTGCCGGACCAGGCACCGGTGGAACGGGCACGGGCCGTGCTGGACTGGAGACGCGCACCACTGGCTTGGTGCGAGGAGCAGGAACAGGCCGGGCCGGGCTGGCGATGCGCACCCCTGGCTTGGTGCGAGGAGCAGGAACAGGCCGGGCCGGGCTGGCGACGCGCACCACTGGCTTGGTGCAAGGAGCAGGAACAGGCCGGGCCGGGCTGGCGACGCGCACCACTGGCTTGGTGCGAGGAGCAGGAACAGGCCGGGCCGGGCTGGCGACGCGCACCACTGGCTTGGTGCGAGGAGCCGGAACAGGCCGGCCGGGCTGGCGACGCGCACCACTGGCTTGGTGCGAGGAGCAGGAACAGGCCGGGCCGGGCCGGGCTGGCGACGCGCACCACTGGCTTGGTGCAAGGAGCAGGAACAGGCCGGGCCGGGCTGGCGACGCGCACCACTGGCTTGGTGCGAGGAGCAGGAACAGGCCGGGCCGGGCTGGCGACGCGCACCACTGGCTTGGTGCGAGGAGCAGGAACAGGCCGGGCCGGACTGTGGAGGCGGACTGGAGGTCTAGAGCGGAGAGCTGGCACAACCCGTCCTGGCTGGCTGCCCACTTTCGCACTACACGTGCGGGGTGCTGGCACAGGACGCACTGGGCTGTGCACGCGCACTGACGATACAGTTCGTAGAACTTGCGCAGATTATGCGGGACCGAGGAGGCGTACTGGAGACCAGGAGCGTTGAGCCGGCACACCCCGTCCTGGCTGGATGCCCATCTTCGCACGGCACGTGCGTGGTGCAAGCACAGGACGTACAGGACTGTGCCGGCGCACTGGCGACACAGTACGTAGCTCCGCATAACACGGAGCCTGCCCAGTCATACGCTTCCTCGCGTGAGTACGGGGAGTTGGCTCTGCTCTGACACTAGGCTCCGCCAACCACCTCGTGTGCCCCCCAAATTTTTTTTCTTGGGGCTGCTTCTCGGGCTTCCTCCTCGACCGGCCTCCTCCGTGTTGCCGTTGCTCCTCTCCTGCCTGGGCATCTAACTTAGCCCATTGTCCTCTCCCCGCAAATATCTCTTCCCATGACCACAAATTGCCCACCTGTGACAAATATCTCTTCCCCCAGTCCTAAGGTTGTACATACAACGAACCTTACCCGGAACAAGATCCCACAACCCACTAGTGCCAATATGCTGCCTAAGTATGGTCCCCAATCAGAGACAACGAGCTACAGCTGCCTCTGATTGGGAACCACACCGGCCAACATAGATCTACACATAATAGATCAAAACATAGAAAACACAACAAAGAATATACACACCCTGACTCAACATATAAGGGTCCCCTGAGTCAGGGCGTGACATAAACTGTATTGTTGGTTATGGGCTTGTCAGTAAGCATGTCACTGTAATGTCTACACCTGTTGTATTCGGCGCATGTGGCAAATACAATTTGATTTGATTTGATTTGTCGTGGAAATTCTAATCAAGTGAGAGAGACTTTGTCATTTCTTCAAACAATCAATCTTTATTTGATATCGTTGAATTATTGCAATAATGGAGCTGGTCAACAAACCCCCCGTAGGTGATTCGTTGAGAGCCCAACAAACAGGAAATGCTGACATCTTATATAGTGGACATAAAAATGCTTAGTCATGGCTGGCTTCACCCCTCCCCGGCAGATCAGGGCATCATAAGCTACCTTGTTGTCTTCTTGTGGCTATGTGTATCGGGTCATAGCGCACAAACAAGTGATAACGTTAGTTCCGTTACTACTCTCTGTTCAAGCCAGCCTCTGTGCGCTTCATATCTCCACACAGCTGCGCCCTTGGAAGATAGTAAAAGACAGGATGGGCACTCTGAGGCTCTGTGTCTTGACCATGTGACTAAAGTTGAACAGAGGCAGAGCAGAAAAATACCAGCTCCTTCTTACAAGACCTTCAGACAGACAGTGGAAATGTACAGGTTTAAGGCTCATACAGTCTAGCCTGTACATAACAAAGTTTAGCTTTAAGAACTATTAAAGTAATTCTTCATTACTTTGTCTCTGCTATACAAGCTTAAAGAGGTTATACGGGATTTTTCCCTCACAACAACGTGTCTGTGTGTATGTGTTGGAGTTTGACAGTGTGTGTGTGTGTGTCAGAATTTGACGGTGTATGTGTGTCGGAGGCTGATGCACACACATACACACACAAACACACACACACATACACACACACACACACATAAAGGGCAGTACAAAACAAAGAGCCATTCATTTAAGATCTGCCGTATGTTATACAGTACCTCCCCACTCTTCATCAGTATATTATACAGTACCTCCCCACTCTTCATCAGTATATTATACAGTACCTCCCCTCTCTTCATCAGTATATTATACAGTACCTCCCCTCTCTTCATCAGTATATTATACAGTACCTCCCCTCTCTTCATCAGTATATTATACAGTAGTATATTTCAACTCTACTGATGGTTCTGTCACAAAACACATTGCGTTATATAGCCAGTGTGCCCACTCTTGTATTGGCACGTGCGCTCTAGCCAACAGCTGGCAGATACAGTGTGGGCCTACATGATGACATTATTATGGACAAAAGCAAATTAATTGTTATTTAAACGGCAGCCAAGCATCGATGATCATGTCACCGGAATAAGACCCTTGATATTTATTGAAAGGAGCATCAAGCTCATCACCGTGCACTTTCACCTGTTTCCCCAGTCGTTGTGGGAGGACCACACAACATGTTATCGCGTGACTCCAAGTTTACTCATAAAGGCATTTCCACCCCATTTCTTGCATAATTAATTTTACAGACACAGAAAGATCCCACCTTGTCTAGCGTATTTTGTTTTGTCGACGTTTGGAAAGTTTACCGACAAATGTTCTGTTTCCATCAGGACTGTCGTGCCATTTTCTTTCGACATGTACTTCGCATAAAGAGGTTGGATGGAAGCCTGGTTAGAGTCAAACAGAAGGCTCCCTGTAGGCTCCCTGTAGGCTCCCCGTGGGCTCCCTGTAGGCTCCCTGTAGGCTCCCTGAAGGCTCCCTGTAGGCTCCCTGTAGGCTCCCTGTAGGCTCCCTGTAGGCTCCCTGTAGGCTCCCTGTGCACGTTCAGTAGGCTCCCTGTGCACGTTCATCCTCTCTACAGTATATAGACTTGTAGCCTGAGTTGTGTGTCCACTGCTGTCCGCACGTGTCATGGTACCAGCCAGTCAACTCTACTCAGGCTACTTACACCACTATTTTAGAGATTTTTCAGCATTACATTTCCAACATGCTATTTGTCTATAATTAGATAGACCTATGCAGCTTCTCTTCTGTCACTACTTGTTGCAGTAGAAGACTAAATAAAGCCAGAATAATATAATACATCGATAGAATGAATGCATCAATAATAAGCCTAATCTAGTTGACATCTGTAGAGTTTTCTCTTCCATTTCTGCTTGCAGAATATGTAGGGACCAGGGAGAAAATGCAATATCCGAACTCTAAAACAGCTGAAAGATTTTCCCTGCAAAATGTCCGAATGACATCAGTTTGACCAGTTTCAAGGAAATGAAAACCTGTGAAAACGATCCAACGTGAACGGATAAGATTTCAGTTTGTCTTGGTCGGATACATATTTTGTGTGGTTGAAATTCTCCCATTCTCTCTAGATGCTGAAATAATCTTATTCCTGAGACAAAATTAACATTTTGTATTGTAGAGTCGTAGAGAGAGTGACGTTAATAAAGTTGTCTTTGTATTGTAGAGTCGTAGAAAGAGGGAGATGTTAATGAAGTTGTCTTTGTATTATAGATTTGTAGAGAGAGGGAGATGTTAATAAAGTTTTGTTTGTATTGTAGAGTCATAGAGAGAGGGAGACGTTAATAAAGTTGTGTTTGTATTGTAGAGTCGTAGAGAGAGGGAGATGTTAATAAAGTTGTGTTTGTATTGTAGAGTCGTAGAGAGAGGGAGATGTTAATAAAGTTGTGTTTGTATTGTAGAGTCGTAGAGAGAGGGAGATGTTAATAAAGTTGTGTTTGTATTGTAGAGTCGTAGAGAGAGGGAGATGTTAATAAAGTTGTCTAAAGGATTGCAATATTTACCTGGAGCTAACCCTGGAGCTAACCCTGGAGCTAACCCTGGAGCTAACCCTGCAGAGCTAACCCTGGAGCTAACCCTGCAGATAGCATTACTGGGTGATCTGAAAAGTCATAGTCAATCGATCAATAATATAATAATACTTTTAGCAAAAAAATATATTTTCAATTTACGATCTGTAGAAACAATGAGAATAGAAAGGTTCAAACTTTTGTAAAACATCACAGTACGGTTGAAATATATATGGCAAATAGAAATCCAATATGGATGGTGTTAAGAGATAGATGGGTGGTGTTGAATGGAGTTGAAAATGGGACTAATAACAACTAACAACAACTAATTACAACAAGATAACTAATGTAAAGCATACTGTGTCCATAATAAGTATATAGGTTATAGGTTGAGAGCTTTTGTGAAAGAGCACAGTTAGAAAGATAAGGCATAGAGAAGCAAACCGGATGGACATCATGAAAATGATCGGAGAGGTTGAGGGTAGAGGAAGTTCAGGAGCAAAAACAAACAAAATAGAATTATTGTAAAGTTGACTGTGTCCATAAAATGTATATAGTATGTATAAGCTGGAAGTAGAGGCCTAAGCATTGTTGTTCACTAGTTTACTCCAATTAGGGAAGGGGTGGTGGGGTTGGAAAGTAATAAAGGGAAATATATTTTAAAAAAGGAAATGTGTATATATGTATGTGTATGTATGTATGTATGTATGTATATATGTATGTATGTGTATGTATGTATGTATGTATGTATGTATGTATGTATGTATGTATGTATATATATATATATATATTTGCGAGAAGAAAAAAAACATATGGGGGATTGGAAGTGATGCAGACAATTACATTGATGGAAGTTACAATCTCTATGCTAAGCTGCAGTGTGTCTGTTCTACTGTGTTGTAGCTCTATGCTAAGCTACAGTGTGTCTGTTCTATGTGTTGTAGCTCTATGCCAAGCTACAGGGTGTCTGTTCTATGTGTTGTAGCTCTATGCTAAGCTACAGTGTGTTTGTTCTATGTGTTGTAGCTCTATGCTAAGCTACAGTGTGTCTGTTCTATGTGTTGTAGCTCTATGCTAAGCTACAGGGTGTCTGTTCTATGTGTTGTAGCTCTATGCTAAGCTACAGTGTGTCTGTTCTATGTGTTGTAGCTCTACGCTAAGCTACAGTGTGTCTGTTCTATGTGTTGTAGCTCTATGCTAAGCTACAGTGTGTCTGTTCTATGTGTTGTAGCTCTATGCTAAGCTACAGTGTGTTCTATGTGTTGTAGCTCTATGCTAAGCTGCAGTATGTCTGTTCTATGTGTTGTAGCTCTATGCTAAGCTGCAGTATGTCTGTTCTATGTGTTGTAGCTCTATAATAAGCTGCAGTATGTCTGTTCTATGTGTTGTAGCTCTATGCTAAGCTACAGTGTGTTCTATGTGTTGTAGCTCTATGCTAAGCTGCAGTGTGTCTATTCTATGTGTTGTAGCTCTATGCTAAGCTGCAGTGTGTTCTATGTGTTGTAGCTCTATGCTAAGCTGCAGTGTGTCTTCTATGTGTTGTAGCTCTATGCTAAGCTGCAGTGTGTCTGTTCTATGTGTTGTAGCTCTATGCTAAGCTACAGTGTGTTCTATGTGTTGTAGCTCTATGCTAAGCTACAGTGTGTTCTATGTGTTGTAGCTCTATGCTAAGCTGCAGTGTGTCTGTTCTACTGTGTCGTAGCTCTATGCTAAGCTACAGTGTGTCTGTTCTATGTGTTGTAGCTCTATGCTAAGCTACAGTGTGTCTGTTCTATGTGTTGTAGCTCTATGCTAAGCTGCAGTGTGTCTGTTATATGTGTTGTAGCTCTATGCTAAGCTGCAGTGTGTCTGTTCTATGTGTTGTAGCTCTATGCAAAGCTGCAGTGTGTTCTATGTGTTGTAGCTCTATGCTAAGCTGCAGTGTGTTATATGTGTTGTAGCTCTATGCTAAGCTGCAGTGGCTGTTATATGTGTTGTAGCTCTATGCTAAGCTGCAGTGTGTTGTTCTATGTGTTGTAGCTCTATGCTAAGCTGCAGTGTGTCTGTTCTATGTGTTGTAGCTCTATGCTAAACTGCAGTGTGTCTGTTCTATGTGTTGTAGCTCTATGCTAAGCTGCAGTGTGTCTGTTCTATGTGTTGTAGCTCTATGCTAAGCTGCAGTGTGTTCTATGTGTTGTAGCTCTATGCTAAGCTGCAGTGTGTCTGTTCTATGTGTTGTAGCTCTATGCTAAGCTGCAGTGTGTCTGTTCTATGTGTTGTAGCTCTATGCTAAGCTGCAGTGTGTTCAATGTGTTGTAGCTCTATGCTAAGCTACAGTGTGTCTGTTCTATGTGTTGTAGCTCTATGCTAAGCTACAGTGTGTTCTATGTGTTGTAGCTCTATGCTAAGCTACAGTGTGTTCTATGTGTTGTAGCTCTATGCTAAGCTGCAGTGTGTTCTATGTGTTGTAGCTCTATGCTAAGCTGCAGTGTGTCTGTTCTATGTGTTGTAGCTCTATGCTAAGCTGCAGTGTGTCTGTTCTATGTGTTGTAGCTCTATGCTAAGCTACAGTGTGTTCTATGTGTTGTAGCTCTATGCTAAGCTACAGTGTGTTCTATGTGTTGTAGCTCTATGCTAAGCTGCAGTGTGTCTGTTCTACTGTGTCGTAGCTCTATGCTAAGCTACAGTGTGTCTGTTCTATGTGTTGTAGCTCTATGCTAAGCTGCAGAATGTCTGTTATATGTGTTGTAGCTCTATGCTAAGCTGCAGTGTGTCTGTTCTATGTGTTGTAGCTCTATGCTAAGCTGCAGTGTGTCTGTTCTATGTGTTGTAGCTCTATGCTAAACTGCAGTGTGTCTGTTCTATGTGTTGTAGCTCTATGCTAAACTGCAGTGTGTCTGTTCTATGTGTTGTAGCTCTATGCTAAGCTGCAGTGTGTCTGTTCTATGTGTTGTAGCTCTATGCTAAACTGCAGTGTGTCTGTTCTATGTGTTGTAGCTCTATGCTAAGCTGCAGTGTGTCTGTTCTATGTGTTGTAGCTCTATGCTAAGCTGCAGTGTGTTCTATGTGTTGTAGCTCTATGCTAAGCTGCAGTGTGTCTGTTCTATGTGTTGTAGCTCTATGCTAAGCTGCAGTGTGTCTGTTCTATGTGTTGTAGCTCTATGCTAAGCTGCAGTGTGTTCAATGTGTTGTAGCTCTATGCTAAGCTACAGTGTGTCTGTTCTATGTGTTGTAGCTCTATGCTAAGCTACAGTGTGTTCTATGTGTTGTAGCTCTATGCTAAGCTACAGTGTGTTCTATGTGTTGTAGCTCTATGCTAAGCTGCAGTGTGTTCTATGTGTTGTAGCTCTATGCTAAGCTGCAGTGTGTCTTCTATGTGTTGTAGCTCTATGCTAAGCTGCAGTGTGTCTGTTCTATGTGTTGTAGCTCTATGCTAAGCTACAGTGTGTTCTATGTGTTGTAGCTCTATGCTAAGCTACAGTGTGTTCTATGTGTTGTAGCTCTATGCTAAGCTGCAGTGTGTCTGTTCTACTGTGTCGTAGCTCTATGCTAAGCTACAGTGTGTCTGTTCTATGTGTTGTAGCTCTATGCTAAGCTGCAGCGTGTCTGTTATATGTGTTGTAGCTCTATGCTAAGCTGCAGTGTGTCTTCTATGTGTTGTAGCTCTATGCTAAACTGCAGTGTGTCTGTTCTACTGTGTTGTAGCTCTATGCTAAGCTGCAGTGTGTCTGTTCTATGTGTTGTAGCTCTATGCTAAGCTGCTGTGTGTTCTAGGTGTTGTAGCTCTATGCTAAGCTGCAGTTTGTTCTATGTGTTGTAGCTCTATGCTAAGCTGCAGTGTGTCTGTTCTAGGTGTTGTAGCTCTATGCTAAACTGCAGTGTGTCTGTTCTACTGTGTTGTAGCTCTATGCTAAGCTGCAGTGTGTCTGTTATACGTGTTGTAGCTCTATGCTTAGCTGCAGTGTGTTCTATGTGTTGTAGCTCTATGCTAAGCTGCAGTGTGTCTGTTCTATGTGTTGTAGCTCTATGCTAAGCTGCAGTGTGTCTGTTCTATGTGTTGTAGCTCTATGCTAAGCTGCAGTGTGTTCAATGGGTTGTAGCTCTATGCTAAGCTACAGTGTGTCTGTTCTATGTGTTGTAGCTCTATGCTAAGCTACAGTGTGTTCTATGTGTTGTAGCTCTATGCTAAGCTGCAGTGTGTCTGTTCTACTGTGTCGTAGCTCTATGCTAAGCTACAGTGTGTCTGTTCTATGTGTTGTAGCTCTATGCTAAGCTACAGTGTGTCTGTTCTATGTGTTGTAGCTCTATGCTAAGCTGCAGTGTGTCTGTTATATGTGTTGTAGCTCTATGCTAAGCTGCAGTGTGTCTGTTCTATGTGTTGTAGCTCTATGCAAAGCTGCAGTGTGTTCTATGTGTTGTAGCTCTATGCTAAGCTGCAGTGTGTTATATGTGTTGTAGCTCTATGCTAAGCTGCAGTGTGTTATATGTGTTGTAGCTCTATGCTAAGCTGCAGTGTGTTCTATGTGTTGTAGCTCTATGCTAAGCTGCAGTGTGTCTGTTCTATGTGTTGTAGCTCTATGCTAAGCTGCTGTGTGTTCTATGTGTTGTAGCTCTATGCTAAGCTGCAGTTTGTTCTATGTGTTGTAGCTCTATGCTAAGCTGCAGTGTGTCTGTTCTATGTGTTGTAGCTCTATGCTAAGCTGCAGTGTGTTCTATGTGTTGTAGCTCTATGCTAAGCTGCAGTGTGTCTGTTCTATGTGTTGTAGCTCTATGCTAAACTGCAGTGTGTCTGTTCTATGTGTTGTAGCTCTATGCTAAGCTGCAGTGTGTCTGTTCTATGTGTTGTAGCTCTATGCTAAGCTGCAGTGTGTTCTATGTGTTGTAGCTCTATGCTAAGCTGCAGTGTGTCTGTTCTATGTGTTGTAGCTCTATGCTAAGCTGCAGTGTGTCTGTTCTATGTGTTGTAGCTCTATGCTAAGCTGCAGTGTGTTCAATGTGTTGTAGCTCTATGCTAAGCTACAGTGTGTCTGTTCTATGTGTTGTAGCTCTATGCTAAGCTACAGTGTGTTCTATGTGTTGTAGCTCTATGCTAAGCTACAGTGTGTTCTATGTGTTGTAGCTCTATGCTAAGCTGCAGTGTGTTCTATGTGTTGTAGCTCTATGCTAAGCTGCAGTGTGTCTTCTATGTGTTGTAGCTCTATGCTAAGCTGCAGTGTGTCTGTTCTATGTGTTGTAGCTCTATGCTAAGCTACAGTGTGTTCTATGTGTTGTAGCTCTATGCTAAGCTACAGTGTGTTCTATGTGTTGTAGCTCTATGCTAAGCTGCAGTGTGTCTGTTCTACTGTGTCGTAGCTCTATGCTAAGCTACAGTGTGTCTGTTCTATGTGTTGTAGCTCTATGCTAAGCTGCAGAATGTCTGTTATATGTGTTGTAGCTCTATGCTAAGCTGCAGTGTGTCTGTTCTATGTGTTGTAGCTCTATGCTAAGCTGCAGTGTGTCTGTTCTATGTGTTGTAGCTCTATGCTAAACTGCAGTGTGTCTGTTCTATGTGTTGTAGCTCTATGCTAAACTGCAGTGTGTCTGTTCTATGTGTTGTAGCTCTATGCTAAGCTGCAGTGTGTCTGTTCTATGTGTTGTAGCTCTATGCTAAACTGCAGTGTGTCTGTTCTATGTGTTGTAGCTCTATGCTAAGCTGCAGTGTGTCTGTTCTATGTGTTGTAGCTCTATGCTAAGCTGCAGTGTGTTCTATGTGTTGTAGCTCTATGCTAAGCTGCAGTGTGTCTGTTCTATGTGTTGTAGCTCTATGCTAAGCTGCAGTGTGTCTGTTCTATGTGTTGTAGCTCTATGCTAAGCTGCAGTGTGTTCAATGTGTTGTAGCTCTATGCTAAGCTACAGTGTGTCTGTTCTATGTGTTGTAGCTCTATGCTAAGCTACAGTGTGTTCTATGTGTTGTAGCTCTATGCTAAGCTACAGTGTGTTCTATGTGTTGTAGCTCTATGCTAAGCTGCAGTGTGTTCTATGTGTTGTAGCTCTATGCTAAGCTGCAGTGTGTCTTCTATGTGTTGTAGCTCTATGCTAAGCTGCAGTGTGTCTGTTCTATGTGTTGTAGCTCTATGCTAAGCTACAGTGTGTTCTATGTGTTGTAGCTCTATGCTAAGCTACAGTGTGTTCTATGTGTTGTAGCTCTATGCTAAGCTGCAGTGTTTCTGTTCTACTGTGTCGTAGCTCTATGCTAAGCTACAGTGTGTCTGTTCTATGTGTTGTAGCTCTATGCTAAGCTGCTGTGTGTCTGTTATATGTGTTGTAACTCTATGCTAAGCTGCAGTGTGTCTGTTCTATGTGTTGTAGCTCTATGCTTAGCTGCAGTGTGTTCCATGTGTTGTAGCTCTATGCTAAGCTGCAGTGTGTTATATGTGTTGTAGCTCTATGCTAAGCTGCAGTGTGTCTGTTCTATGTGTTGTAGCTCTATGCTAAGCTGCAGTGTGTTCTATGTGTTGTAGCTCTATGCTAAGCTGCAGTGTGTCTGTTCTATGTGTTGTAGCTCTATGCTAAGCTACTGTGTGTTCTATGTGTTGTAGCTCTATGCTAAGCTGCAGTTTGTTCTATGTGTCGTAGCTCTATGCTAAGCTACAGTGTGTATGTTCTATGTGTTGTAGCTCTATGCTAAGCTACAGTGTGTCTGTTCTATGTGTTGTAGCTCTATGCTAAGCTGCAGTGTGTCTGTTATATGTGTTGTAGCTCTATGCTAAGCTGCAGTGTGTCTGTTCTATGTGTTGTAGCTCTATGCAAAGCTGCAGTGTGTTCTATGTGTTGTAGCTCTATGCTAAGCTACAGTGTGTTTTATGTGTTGTAGCTCTATGCTAAGCTGCAGTGTGTCTTCTATGTGTTGTAGCTCTATGCTAAACTGCAGTGTGTCTGTTCTACTGTGTTGTAGCTCTATGCTAAGCTGCAGTGTGTCTGTTCTATGTGTTGTAGCTCTATGCTAAGCTGCTGTGTGTCTGTTCTATGTGTTGTAGCTCTATGCTAAGCTACAGTGTGTTCTATGTGTTGTAGCTCTATGCTAAGCTACAGTGTGTTCTATGTGTTGTAGCTCTATGCTAAGCTGCAGTGTGTTCTATGTGTTGTAGCTCTATGCTAAGCTGCAGTGTGTCTTCTATGTGTTGTAGCTCTATGCTAAGCTGCAGTGTGTCTGTTCTATGTGTTGTAGCTCTATGCTAAGCTACAGTGTGTTCTATGTGTTGTAGCTCTATGCTAAGCTACAGTGTGTTCTATGTGTTGTAGCTCTATGCTAAGCTGCAGTGTGTCTGTTCTAGTGTGTCGTAGCTCTATGCTAAGCTACAGTGTGTCTGTTCTATGTGTTGTAGCTCTATGCTAAGCTGCAGAATGTCTGTTATATGTGTTGTAGCTCTATGCTAAGCTGCAGTGTGTCTGTTCTATGTGTTGTAGCTCTATGCTAAGCTGCAGTGTGTCTGTTCTATGTGTTGTAGCTCTATGCTAAACTGCAGTGTGTCTGTTCTATGTGTTGTAGCTCTATGCTAAACTGCAGTGTGTCTGTTCTATGTGTTGTAGCTCTATGCTAAGCTGCAGTGTGTCTGTTCTATGTGTTGTAGCTCTATGCTAAACTGCAGTGTGTCTGTTCTATGTGTTGTAGCTCTATGCTAAGCTGCAGTGTGTCTGTTCTATGTGTTGTAGCTCTATGCTAAGCTGCAGTGTGTTCTATGTGTTGTAGCTCTATGCTAAGCTGCAGTGTGTCTGTTCTATGTGTTGTAGCTCTATGCTAAGCTGCAGTGTGTCTGTT